>NC_136417.1:41069627-41339627 GCF_052625555.1 Lactuca saligna | reverse complement strand
TAATTTTCCTCCATCAAGAACACAAGAAACACAAGCAACAAGAACAATAAATTGATTGACAATAAACACAAGAACCAAGAACATTAAATTGATTGTAATCAAAAAAAATTGGTCAAAAACAAAAAATTGTTAAATATTGGGAGAAAAAAAGTTATGTTTTTTTTTTCTTTTGAAGAAAGATAGTTGATTACAGGAAATTACAGTAAACGTTGAAAAACTGAGAAATTTTTTAGAAAAAATGCTGAGGTTTTTTTTTTTGAAAATAAAGACTTCATGATTAAACCAAAAAAAGAAAAAAAAAAATCCAAAATACGTAAAATTTTCTAAAACATAAGCCAACATTTTAATTAGAAACATTACACATTCTTGCATCCGATGCAATCAAAACTACATGCAAAAAATATCCCTAACAAATTAAAGAAACCAGTCAACGACAACCCATTTGGTATGAATCATATCATTTCTTATGATCAGTATCCCTACTTCTTTTCTTCTCAAAAAATCGAATTATCTTGGAATAATACTTCCAATCAGAATGTGAAGGTGTTATCGCAGGTTCTCCAAATGGATGATCTTTCACGTAGCTTTGCACATCTTTAGCTTCCGCAACTCCTTCCAAAAACAGTCGTAACTCCCCATTTGGACCTAATCAACATTTTTCCACAAAAAAAAAAACATTTATATAAAAAAAAAAAATCCATAAACGAACTATAAATCTACACATTTTACCTAAAAAATCATCATCTTCATTATCAATATCGTACTTCTTTGGGCAAATGGCAGTGTTGGGCTGCAACAAACCAGAAAGAATTAATGTCAATATTCATATACACATAAATGATAAATCAACATATATGACACATAAAACAATAAAATTATAAAATAATACAGGGTTCAACAGAGCTTTCTCAGTATCCGTGATCAACAACGTGTTAGAAGACGAGTACTTTGAGTACTTCTCCCATACGTATTTAAGTTCTTTCAAGAACACCGGCTTGTTTTCGTTCCACAAACACATGAACCCTGTATTTGTGCATTGACTTTGATCCTGATAAAGGCAAATAACATCAAAAACTTCATAACAGCAAATTGATTCGAAAATTTTACAAAAAAAAAATGTAATGGAAGTGAGATTAGAGTCCATACCCACCCAAGTGAACAAGAACTTGTTTTTCTCTTCTCCGATAACATGGGTCAGAACTTTTTGTATGTTACGCCTAAAAGAAATCCATATACATGAAATCAAGCAAATATATTCCAAAGAAAAGAAGTGAATACACGAAATCAATGGTACTAACTCCATTGCTGAAGACCATAGCCCCACTTCGAATCTTTCGAAGCAAAACTTCAAGAATTCCTCACAAAAAGGCCTCTTGTAAACTGTATAAACATACGCTTATTATTGATCAAAATTTTGATTATACACTGATACCCTTGAACTCAAATGTAATCATGGTTTTTTTTACTCACCCAGAAAATTTCCATACGAGAAATCAGGGCGGCGGTTCTTGGGAATAGAGGCTGGACGGCAACGATGGGCTCGGTGAACGATGATGCCGGCGAGAGGAATCACAAGCAGCTTCTTTTTAGGGCCGAGGGTAAGTTTATCGAAAGATATACCCAAATCGATCTTTGCTTCGTTTCCATCTTGTTCTTCTTCTTGGCTGCTTCGAGTGTTATCAGAAGCAACATCGACATTCTTGATCTTCGATTCTTTGTCTGCCATTTTTGATTTAGGGTGAGCTTGGATGTGATATGGAACGGTTTATAACGATGGCAACTGTAACACCAGCAGTCGTTTGGAAATTCAGGAAGGAGAGAGATGAGATGCTTAAGTATTTTAACATACTTTTTGTACCACCTTTATATATTTATTTATTTATTTTTTTGGAATAAATCACAGTTTTGTTCCTTAACAAAAATTAATAGGTTACATTTACGTGGTTTTAACAAATTTCCGTTCCTCACGTCAATTTAAAAGATTTATTATTATTATTATTATTTTGTAAAATACAAACCCATGTAGTATAGGATAAAATAAAAAAAAAAAATGTTATATATTAAATTTTTTGATTTTGAATATGTTTATATTTAGGAAAAATATCAATAATAAATTGTTAATCAATTTAAAAATCCTTAAATTTAGGGATTTACATTAAACAATTAAAAAATATGATAAAATAGTAAGACAATGAGACGTTTTATAAAGATTATCTAGAAAAAGTTGAAATTCAATTTTAAACTCTTTAAAATTTGGGATTTAAATCTAAGTGAATTATTATTGTATTTTGGTATAAAAGATCATTTTTTTTAGGGAAAATGACTTGTAAGGGTAATGATGTTTTACCCGTGTTCACATTATACCATTAACGTTTTTTTTTAACACAAAATACCATTGTTAACCGGATACAATAGGTATCCCGGTAATTTATTTATTGAAAAAAAAAAACAAATTATGTGGAAAATACGTGGCTCACCCCTCTCCATTAAACACCCTCACCCTCACCCTCAACACCCTGTGTAATTTTCTCAGTCGAAGTTGAGATCGATCATGGCTCCATCTAATGCTTCCTCCTCCTCTACGTACACCTCCAACACCAGATCGAAGAAAATCAAGTCAAAATCGAAACTTGATTTTGCAAATCCCTGTGATTGTGGCTACCCTTCTCGTATCTGGACTTCAACGACCAAAGATAATCCTGGAAAAGAGTTTAGGGTTTGCCCTAATTCAACGGTATGTCGGGTTTATTCTATATGTAGTAAGGTCTTTCAATAATTTTCGTATATTTGTTTTAGGATAACCCAGAAATTAAATGCAAATTCTGGGAATGGGTTAATGAAGAAGATACAGTCAACAAGAAGAAAAGAGATGAAGTGAGAGCACAATCCTGTGAAGTAAGAGCACAATCTTGTGAAGTGAGGATTGCAATTATGGACCATGATTTCAATATTTACAAAAAGAAGACAGATGAAGAATTTGATAAGATAATTAGAAAAATTAGCAGTCTCAAAACATATGTAATTGTGTTGTTTATGTTGTTTGTAGTATCACTTTTAAGGGCATAAATGTCAAATTGTAATCGGATATTATGGTTGTTTTGCTGAATATGATTGAATGAACATGTTTTGCTGAATACGATTGAATGGACATGTTTAGCTTAAGTTTGAATATGATTTAATCTTAAGTACAAACAACATTGAATGAGCATTCATGCATTGTCTTATTAGGGTAATAATGTGCAAAATGTTACCCCTGTACAAACAACTTTGCAGAATTTTACCTCTTAATGTGCAGAAGGGCATAATGGTCAAAATGAAGGGCATAATGGTAAAAATATGATTTAATGTGAGTAATGGTAAAAATAACTTTGCAAACAACTTTGCAGAATCTTTTGTTTGAATACGATTTAATGTGAGTAATGGTAAAAATAATGTGCAGAATGTTACCCTTGAACAAACAACTCTTGTACAAACAACTATGCAGAATCTTGTGTTTGAATAATGGTCAAAATGCAGAATCTTGCAGAATTTTACCTCTTAATGTGCAGATCTAATGTGAATAATGGTAAAAAATAATATGAAGGGCATAATGGTCAAAAACAAGGAATCATATGTAAAAGCAACATTGAACGATGTAGATTATATTTAAAGGGTAATAACAAACAAAAGCACTGTTTTTAATGTGCATATTTACATCAAAAGACAAGCATGGTTTTTAGCAAAAGACAAGCATAGTAATTTCATCCTTAAACAAACAAAAGCACAGTTTTTAATGTGCAGATTTACATCAAAGGGAATCATTCCAGTGTAACAGGTTTATTCACACTTAAACCACATCCATCCTTGGTGTTGACCACCCTACTTAATGCCACTTTAGTGATCCTCTCTGAGTATTTCCTTTTCCTCTTCAATGGTTGTGCTCTTTGTTCAACTTCAACAACGGGTTGTGCAGCAGGTTCCTCAACAACAGGTCCATGAACTTGGTCCTGATCAGGTTCATGAACTTGTTCCTGATCAGGTTCAACAACAGCTTCAACTTGTTCATCAGGTTCAACAACAGCTTCAACAGCTTCAACAGCAGGTTCAACAGCAGGTTCAACTTGTTCATCAACTTGTCCCTGATCAGGTTCATCACCATCTTCAGCCAGCTCTTCAATCTCAGATTCATACTCATTTTCAACTTCATCCATCTCTTCAATCTCAAATTCAGACTCATCCTCAACATCAGGAACATGTTTACCCTTCTTCTTTTTGGCTTTAGTACTTGGTCCTACATTAAAATTTATAATGCATTAATAGATAATACTTATATTTTTTTTGGTAAATGAATGATACTTGATATGAAAAAAACCTTCTTTGGACAATGGACATGTTATTTTGTTGTGTCCTGGTTCTCTACAGATGCTGCATTTTGTAATAGCCCCTTTCTTGCTAATAGTATGACGACCTTCTTTTTCTGAAGCAGCCTTCTTCCTGTTGACTTTAGGTCTGCCAGGTAATCTTTTACGTTTCGGGGGCAACATAGGTTGACCTTCCCAAGATGGCCACATTTCACTTCCATTTAAAGGATTAATTGTATACTTATAGCAATTTCCAAACATTTCTGTTGTGAACCAAGTTGCCACATAGTCTTCCACATTCTCATTTAGATAACTAATAGCAGCCATGGCATGTATACATGGTATACCGCTTAGTTGCCATCCTCTACATGCACATGTTCTTTGGTTCAAGTACACAGCATAAACCTCATGTACTGACCTCACCTCAAATTGTTGCACTCCACTGGGAATTACATACCAATACCTATAAAATAAAGGAATATAGTATAAAATTAGTACTTGGGAATTACATGCCAATACCTATAAAATAAAGTATATATACCTTAGATGTTTCCTCTTGTCCACTATTTTCTTTCTAATAGATGGACATATGGCTAGATTCCATTTCTGCCCCTTCAATCTTTTACAATACATCCTATCCATCACAAACCTCCTAATTTCCTCTAACATTGTTATAATCGGCTTTTTCCTAGCATGCACAATTGCAGCATTAAAAGATTCACAAATACCATTCTCAATGGCATCACAAGACCTGTCCAATACAAAAAAAGCCCTAGACCAGGATTTTGGATCTCTTTCCATCAAGTGATCATATGCTTGTACATCAATCGCCCTAATCTCTTTCATTAAACCTTCAAACCTCTGCACAGTTGTGGCCTTTGCAGCCCTCCAAAACAGCTTCCTATATGCAGCACCCTTAAATTTTTTCTTGAAATTAGCATAGACGTGCCTAGCACATTGCCTATGCTCAGCATCTGGTACTCTTTCTTTAACAGCCTCAATAAGACCCTAAACATGCAACATAAACATAACATTAAGATAAACATAACATTAAGATAAATAAAACGGTAACCAATTAAAAAACAGTTAGGATAAATACCTTGTGTTGGTCAGAAAGTAAGGTTAATCCTGCCCCATTTCCCATGTTAATGTCCTTAAGTAGTAAGTTTAGAAACCACTTCCAAGTTTCTTTGTTCTCAACTGCAACTACTGCCCAAGCAATGGGGTAAATATGGTTGTTAGCGTCTCTACCTACAGCTGAAAGAAGCTCACCTCTGCAAATACCTTTTAAAAAGCAACCATCTACACCTATAACCCTCCTGCATCCTTCAATCCAACCATCCTTTACACCTTTGATACAAACATACATCCTAGAAAAATAAATTGTGGAATCAGGCATTGTATCCGTCCCAATTTTCACTGTTGACCCTGGATTAGCTCTTAATATCTCAGCTCCATAACTCCATAATTTTTCATAATGTGTGTTCAAACTGCCTTCGATCTCATTAAGTGCAAACTTCTTTGCATTCCTGCATTGTCCAACACTAACCTTCACATTGAAAATTTCCCCAACTTTATCCCTCATTTCCCTGCAACTCAATTTGGGATTTTCTAAAATATCATTAACAAAATGTTTCCCTATCCATGAGTAAGTAACAACTGACCCAAACTTGAAGGTTCTAGCACAGTTATGCTCATTACGTAAGGACTTAATTTGGAATGACTTTTCACTGCTCATCCAAGTAGCCCATAGTCTAAAAGGACATGCTGCCTTTCCTTCACTAGTTTTACAACACCTGACTAACAACCTAGTTTTATCATTTTTTTCATACCAAAGGTTAAAACCGTTTGCTACTGCATAGTTTGAGACAAGCTGTTTAAGTTCTTGAGGGTTACAAAACCTCATACCAAGGATGGGTTGCATTGTATCCCATTTCTGAGTTGAGTCATGATAAGGGTAAATTGGGGCTTCTTTGGTTCCATTATCTGAATCATCATCCTCATCAACAAACTCATCTCTAGGGACAACACTAATATAGTTAAGAAAGGGATCATCAGATTTAGTCAATGGTATTACCTCTTCATCGGGTTCATGATCAACAGATAGAGCATCAGACATGACCGAGTCTTTATCTTCATCAGAGCTTTCACTATCAACATTTTTTTCTTCCTTTTCTTCCTCTATCCAGTCAAGCACCGAATCGTTGTAGTGATCAATATATACATTAATCTTTCCCTCGTTACCATGTGCAACATCAAGAAACCTCCTGTAGTCATCATCGTTTTTCAGTGGTGTCAACCCATCACGCATTGACTTATGCCCAAGACAGTAGTAGACAACAGGACACTTCCCCTTTGTGACATCCTCAAGAACATGAATGAACTCCTTGAAATTTAATCCACCAAAATCGACATCTGTAATTGACGTTTTTTGATTCAGGTAGTATATAAGATGAGGAATGGGGGAAAACATTCCATCGTAATGAACATCTACTTGAATGTAAGTTGATCCTTTTGCATTAGATGGAGCCATGATCGATCTCAACTTCGACTGAGAAAATTACACAGGGTGTTAGGGTGAGGGTGAGGGTGTTTAATGGAGAGGGTGAGCCACGTATTTTCCACATAATTTGTTTTTTTTTTTTTTAATAAATAAATTACCGGGATACCTATTGTATCCGGTTAACAATGGTATTTTGTGTTAAAAAAAAACGTTAATGGTATAATGTGAACACGGGTAAAACATCATTACCCTTACAAGTCATTTTCCCTTTTTTTTACTTATAAGGGCTGTAGTCCATTTTTACGTGCTCAAAATGTCATTATTATAAAATCAAAGGGTCCTCCACTTGGTATTTTTGTTAAAGATAACATGTCCGCAATAAGTCCATTTGGATTTTCATACACAACTTTATTTATTTTATTATTATTTTTGGGAAATTGTATACGTATCCTCCCAATTGCATTGTGGACTCCTAATATGACCCCAAGATGTGATGATTTATATAATAGCACCCTTATTTTTACATAGTGTCTTTTTAAGAAGACATCCTAAGTCAAAATCTGAAACTAAAAACACCTAACCCATGTTCTTGCATCCCCAAACGAGCAAAAAAAAAAAAAAAAAAAAAATCTGAATCATTAATATTTTTCATATCCATAAATAGAGAAAGAAGAGCATTCTAACCTAATATTTAAATCGACAAGAAACTCATTTGGGTTTATCATCTTGGATTTATGTTCGATGTCGGGCGGGGACCGAGGAAGGGTCGGGGGTTCCCAGTCTATGTGATTATGTGTATGGTATGTGGTAGGTTGGGGAGACTCACTAAGCTTCGTGCTTACAATTTTAAGTTTTGGTTTCGAGTACTTCCGGTGGCAAGGGGAATAGCTCGGGATGACTGCAGTGCACACACCATTTGTTTAGCCTGAGATGTTTTTACTCTAATATGCTTTGACAGATGTTTATGATATTTTCAGATACATGACTTATGATTTTTATGTGATGAATTGTTAACCATAGTTTTATTAATGATTTAAAATGGTTTTTTTGGACTGTTTTAGGGTTTACGCATTTAGTCTCTCAATGTTTTTAAGAAAATTCAAGGTCAGCCCGTACGTTGGGCGTACAACGTACCTGTGCGAGGAGTGGATCGGGGAGTGCCAAGCTAGTATGATGGGCGTACGCTTGGTACGCATAGCGTACTAGCGTAGACTCCAAACCTTAATTTTATGGGTTGCTCCCTTATTAATCGATCTTATATCCCTTTCGACCATCATTATCAGCCACCATTTCCTCCTCAAACCCTAATTTAGAGTCTAAGTTGCTTTTGTGAGTTTTGTGAGCTTATTGATAAGTCCATTTTATAAATGTACTAAATTGTCATAAATCTGTTGAATTGATGTATAATTGTCCAAGAATGGCACTACTTTGATGAGTTGTTGAACTTCATATGCAGGTCAATATATTGTACTAAAAGTGGGCAGAACCTATAAGTAAAACGGATTGCTAAAGGAATGAAGAAAAATGGTGTTGAGAAATTTGACCACTCTTCAATGTTTTGATCATATCTCAAGATCTAGAGCTCTAATTAACATGAATGAAGAAGTTCTGAAACCTAGACAAAATTTCATACAACTTTCATGTTTTTGCGTTTTTACTGATTCTACCTTTTTCATCACCAAAAAGGGGCAACAAAGATGAGGGACGTCCTAGAACGCGTCTAAGATGCCACCTAGGACGCCTACCCGTTTTAGGCCATTTTAAAGTGCAAATCAAGGACAAAAGAAGACATGTAAAACGTCTTGAAGGACACCCAGACGTCCTATATGACGTCTAAGACGCCTACTAGGACGCCGACGCGGAAAACAGCTCTGAGAATCAGTTTTTTAGCACCTATTTAAGGGAGATTAAACCCTAACCGACTTTGGACTTCTCCCCTGCGATTTTCACCAGTTTTGGAGGGTTCCAAACCTTCTCCAAATGCGTTCTTGATCATCAATTTCCGAATTAAAGCCAAGAAATCATCAAATTCATTATCATTCAACGTTTCAAGATTGTTTAACCCTAATCGACTTTGGAGGGTTCCAAACCCTAATCGACTTTGGACTTCTCCCCTGCGATTTTCACCAGTTTTGGAGGGTTCCAAACTTTCTCCAAACATGTTCTTGATCATCAATTTCCGAATTAAAGCCAAGAAATCATCAAATTCATTAGCATTCAACGTTTGAAGATTGTTCAAACAACAAATCTACATCAATTCCATCAAGCTCCAGATTTGATTACTTCATCCCCAAGGTTTCATCGTTACATGAGTGATTGATCATTAGATTTTATTAGTTTTACGATTTCAAGTTGGTTTATGAATTTTGTTATGAATTTCTTTGTTTTTATTTAAGTTTTGTGTTTTGTGAATTCTATAGAAGGCTAAACCACCTAGGTTACTTCCGGGAATGTTTAGGATGATTTGATGAACGTGTTTTGATTATTACTTCTATTCCAATTAACTTTGGTTCTTATATGTTCTTAAATTTATGATTTCTATCAATGATAATTGAAGTTGGGTTTTATTCATGTGTTTGATTTTACAATTAAGATAGTATATTGTCAAATTCACTAATCGTGCCAAATTTACATAGTTTAGGAACTAAGACGATTGGTTGAATCAACATACACTATTCCAAACTTGTGATTTTAAATGCTAAACATTGTAAGGTAACCGTAAGACACAATATCACTAAACCACTTATTGTTCCTAATCCAATTAGACATATGGAATAAGATAATTAGTTGAAATAACATATTGTGACATCCCCAATTTCACGGCCAGAAAAGACCGATTTGTTTATGCCTTTTTTTTTTATAAATCAGAGTGATCGTTTAAAGAAAACAGTTGCGGAATTTGTTCCCAAAATAAAATATGATAACCATTTATCAAAACATTTCTCGAAAAGAATGTATTTTCATTAAATAATAAAAACTCGGGATGTCATGTTCGTTACAGACCAAAAGCATAAACAATATGAAATAGACCTTACAATAGTTATTCAACTACTGATCTATAATCCAAAATCTCTAGTGAAGTCTACCAACTTATACCCTTGTGCCATTACCTGTAATGAAAAGAAAACTGAGTGGGTCAGGCTTGGGAGCCTGGTGAGCATATAGGGTTTTCAACCCACAATAATATAATTATTATATATAATCAGCAAACAATCAACCCAATTACCCATCCCCATTATCTTCTTAAGGTTTTACCCTAAGAATCAACTATCCTTCATTCATTTATTCGTAAGGAATTTGGCACCAATTCCATTGCTGCCAAAGCTTATTTATCAAGTACTAAATCCATAGTTATTTGGCGCTAACTCCATAGTCACCAAAGTTCACTTAGCAAGCGCTAACTCCATAGTCGCCAAGGCTTACTCAACAAGCGCTAACTCCATAGTCGCCAAAGTTTACTCAACGTGCGCTAACTCCATAGTTGCCAAGGTTCATCAAATAGGCGCTAACTCCATAGTCACCAACTATTTCATCTACCTATGTTCTACCCAACAATTTTGTAGATATAAATACTTACACAATTTAAATCATTTAACACCTGTATAAAACTCCAATTTCCATGCCCATCTCAAATAGACAAATAACATATAAACACATAGCACGTATTTCATAGCAAATACGTCATTTTTATGTGTTAGAAGAAAGTAACTACACACTCACACATATAAACAACAATAAACTTAATACACTCAAACCATACTTGTATTATTATCGTGTTTATGAAAGGTAGTATACACTCACTTGATTAGAAGATGATCAGACAGCACTACGACTTGCAGAAGTAGTATTCTTCGGTAGATCTGGAAGATCTCCACAAAAATCGAACTTCTCGCGGGCAGAGCTTCGGCTCGGGAACCGCACTTCTCGGGATCTTCGGGATCTCGGGACTTGCTTCGGGGCTCGAGAATAATATCGGGGCTTCGGGGTATTTCTGGCACGCAAATCGATGTAAAACGGGAGAGAGAAGAGAGAAAATAAACAAAAGAACCGGCTGCCCTCGCATCCTATTTATAGGAGGCTGGAGCCTCGGAGTACGCGGGGAGTACAGGCGTACGCGGGGCGTACGCGTCCGAATTCGTCACTGCATGAGTCATCCGAAGAACTCGAGTGCGAAGGTCGTCATGCTTCGCTATACGCGGGGCGTACACTCGTAAGCGGGGCGTACTTCGGATGAGTCTGATGACTCGCCTTCGGATAATACCGGGATTTAATAATTAAATTTAATTATTAATTAATTAATAAACTTCGAAAATTCATATCTTCTTCATACGAACTCTGTTTTCGACGTTCTTTATACCACGCGTAGGTGAGACTACGCTCTTCGACTTTCGTTTAGACTCCGTCGGCTAATTTTGACTTTTATTTTTATTATTTATTTTTAATAGGTCGGGACAGAAAATTTCGTTATAAATTCATAACTTCTTCGTCCGACGTCCGTTCTTGCCTAACTTTTCGTCGTTTCGCTACTAACAACGAGATCTTCGATTCTCGTTTAGATTGCTAAGGCTAAATATCACTCTAACATAAATTCCCTTTTTACATCATTCGTTGTGCCGGTTCTGTCGCGAAACTTTAACAAGTCATAACTTCTTCGTTATAACTCGGATTTTGGCGTTCTTTATATGCACGGAAACCTTGTAATATATACTACAACTTAGTTAGGATTATTCATCCTAAATAATCTTCTATCAAAAAGTCATTTTTGACGCTTATTGTCTCTAAATTGACTAGCCTGATCTACGGGCGTTACACATATTGTGTGCCTAAAGTTATTTATTGCATATTAATTGACCTTAGTTATGTTTTAATAATTAAATTGGAATTTAAGGGAAGATAAACACGTGACTCTTAATCATCCGACACTGAACCAGAAGTAACCTTATTTTTCTCATTGGTAATCTTTTGGAATATAAAGTTTCTAGTTTTTATTTAAACCTTAGCTTAAATAGTTTTTTCGTGACAATTGCAAGTACTTGTTCTTTATTTTTGACTATTCTAACACAAAGTTTGACCCCAATCTCCTCGTGGATTCGACCCTTACTTACCCTAACTATCTAGTGTGTGAGAGGTTTATTTTTGACCGAGACAACGACCTCGATTACTTATTAAGTGATTTGGGTGTATATTGTTGAAGGAGGAGACTAGAGAATAAGGAGTGGTTGTTAATAAGCTTGTAGATCCAGGAACCTTTCCTCTTTATGCATCTTTTTTAGGTATAAAGTTTATACCTTGATGAGTTTTCTATTTGATCTACATGGTTGAAGTTTTATGAGCTTTTGTCCCCAAGATTGGACCTTTATGAGTTTGGAGCACTCCAGGAACTTTTAGTTGTCCTTTCATGCATTATAGGACTTGTAGATTCATAAAAATGGTTGTTTGATCACTCCTTATAGCTCATGCATGAGTAAAGTAGCTTAGAGTGTGTTGGAAGTTAGATTTTGATGCATTAGGTCATTCCTAGCCATGCAAAGGCTTTAAGTTAATGACTTTATGGATTAAGACACCTTAGGATGGTGAAATGTGAAATTCGGGATATATGTCTTAAAGGACTAAGACGCAAAGTTGGTGGAAAACTGAATCAGTGGAGTACGCGGGGCGTACTCCTAGCTACTCCACGCGTAGTCACATCCGCCCATGATTTTGGGTGTTGTTCGAGTAGTACGCCTCTCGCAAGGAGAAGTACGCCCAACGTACACGTTGGGTAGTTGACTTTCTTTGACCTTTGACTTTTGATCAAGATTTAGGATTTTAGACCATGAGAAGGGAAAAATGGTCTTTTTACCCTTAAAGGACTTAGTTATAGGATTTGGACTCTTGAGTTGAGTTTTAGACCTTAATAATTAATTAGGGTTAATTGTTTCGTTGACCAGGCAGGGTCTAGTTCGGACAATTCGGTTTTAAGATTTACTGGTCGACATTAGCAAGTGACTCTTCTCCCAGTGCTCGTGAGTCGAAGGCACCAATGCCGACTAACTAAGTTATGTATGTAGGATGCTAGCTGTCTTTGTGACTCTTGCATGTTTATATGAGCGTGTTTGGTAGAATAGTTGTATCTCTGATGACCAACTAGCTCTAGCTGTTATTATTGTATTATGTTGTGTATATGTAACTGAGACTGTTGATAGTCTCCAGGGTTGCTGATAACCCACCGGACGTGCTGTTATCCCACTGGGACTACTGACAGTCCCCAGGGTTACTGATAATCCATAATTGTTTATTTGTGATATGTTGTGTTTAGTATTTTGGGGAACTCACTAAGGTTTGTGCTTACAGTTTGTGGTTTACATGTTTCAAGTTTTCTTATATTAAAGGATGGAACGGCTCGATTGCATTGCATCAATGGGGAACGTGTGTACTTAATAACTTTTAATGATGCTCTAATAAATGTTTTAAGATCTTGCAGTTGTGATTTAAATAAATATATAAAGTGTTAAGATCTTCCAGTTGTCACTTATGTTTTTTTAGTTTCTAGGGGTATGAAGTCCATTGATGACATGGATTTTTGTTACTAAAAGAAATAAAGTAAATTTCATCCTAAACCCCTATTCTACATTCGTAGACTATAAAAAATCTACACTACCACCACATAGATCTCTTTTTTGGTAAACTTTCAGTTTGTTCTGCGCAAGTTGAAGAAATGTGTCCATGGAATTTTGTAGTGATGCAATCGGTAATCGATTACTGAAGAACTATAAAAAAAGCAAAGGAAGACAAGGCTTATGGTTTCAATAAGAGTCATTTGGCATAAGTTTTTGTGAATCTAGAAGAAAACAAAGTTTATGGATTCAATAAGATTCATTTGAACTAATTTTCTATTCCAACTTTAATTTTATGAAACTGGTATGAATGTTCAGTTGAGTTATGTTTTATTTTGGGAAGATTTGTTATTATCACACCCCCGAACCGAAACGGCGAAAATGTCCGGGGACGAATGATTTCATCTTGTAATATCATAACAATATATAAATGAAACATAGCTACCATTATCATCATACATTCAAGATAACAATATACATGGTTTTACAACATTGTGTTTGTTCATAAAAAATACATCCCAAAATAATAAATGTATGATGAAACCAAAATACAACATTCATTTAAATCCGTAACTGTAAAGAACTGGCTCACTGTGTTCTTGAGAATACAAGTCGTTTGACAAGCATCAACATATAAAATGTTGGTGAGTTCATAAGAATGTTAGTATGAAAACTTTGTAGTAGTTTATAAATCTCCAGAAAATCCAATATTTTATTGTAAAAATAGTTTATGATTCTGGTTTCAAATCATGTATAATTGCATGTGTATCCTTTGTTTAACTTGTATGAAATTGTATAGAGAGTGGTTCCCAGAAATTCATGTATTTTCTGTTTTATGAGGAATTGTGGCCTTAAACCCTAAGACCGGAGTAATGTGGCTAGTTACAAAATAGTTGACACAATGTTTGTACTTTGTAAAAATGAATGGTATGTATATTTAGCATAAATCTTATAATAATATTGTTATTCTCTATATGGGTCGTTATAACCATACTAATATGACGGAGTGCCTGTCTTGACGTTCTTCAGGCGTCGGTTTTTTAGAAGATATTTGTCACCCTAGACTGGTCTGTCTAGTTGTAGCGAGCAACTCAGGTATGGGGTGTCAATCCCGTATAGATTTATACACAAACTCTCATTTTCCTTCAAGGAGTCTCTGGTTATAACTACAGGACTTACGGTGTACACTAAGTGAGTACCAGTGAAGAATTGTCTCACAATATTAAAAAAGAAATTTACGCAAACATTGAGTTTCATTATTTATCGTTATAAATAATTTTACTAGTGTCCAAAATATAATCGTTTTTATCGAAAGTGTCCAAAATATCACATGGTTACTAATGACCCAATTGATATAAAAATTGGCATCTAAAGCCCAATAAAAATAGAGTTGTCGTATAGGACCAAACTTTTACCCAAATTGTTATAAGATGCCAATTTTATTAAGAATGTCGAAAATGACCCATTTTTACTAGAGTTGTCAAAAATATCCCATTTTTACAAAAATATTTATTTAAAGCCCATTTTTACAAAAATGCTCAAAAATGGCCCAAGTTTATTAAAAAGTTATTTTCATCCCTTTTATACTAAAATGTTCAATAAAGGCCCAAGTTTATCAAAATGTTCAAAAATGGTCCATATTTACTAAAAAGGCTCATTTTCGGCCCAGTTTACTAAAATGGTCAAAAATGGTCCTTGGTTGTTTTTATGGCCGAAAATGGCCCCATGATTGTGAAAACTTCTATATTTTATCTTGCATCAACTAAATATTTTTCATGTAGAATCTAGTTTTTCATTTTTAACAACATGTTAAGTTAACTAAGTCCAACAACTTGAGATTCAACCAAAAATCTCAAGGTCATGGACTCTTAGGATTTCACAACATTTAATACACATATCATACAACACATGAACATACAAGCAAATATACAAAGATTTACACAAGACTTTGACTTGAATCCTCCCCCAAAAGAAAGAAAAGCTCGAAAATATGGGTATGAAGCTCACCTTAGGGGCTTTTTCGGTTTGAAGGGGAACATGATGGAGGTTTTTGGCCTTGACTTGTTCCCTTGAAGAGATTTTCGACTGAAGGTGGTTCTAAGAAGCATATATACGAAAACAGAGTGGTTTGAGGAAGATTTTTTTTAGTGTAAACTTAGATTAAAACAATAGGGCTTAACAAGAACTTACCAAGAGTGCACTACTTGAAGAGAAGTTTTGAGAAAACCCACACAAAACCCACGATTTTTGATGAAGAAAAGTGGGAGAGTTTCTAGAGTTTAAGAGAAAATAAGATAAGAAAGTAGCTTTGGATGTGAGAAATGGAGAGAGGTGGTGATGGTTCGGCTGATGAGAGGGGAAGGGAGAGAGATATCATAGAGTTTGATGTCTAGCACTTGATCTGAAGTCCTTAGATACATTATGGGTCTTGCATGGTTATATGGAGTATAAAAGTGAGGTGGCACCATAAGTCAACCTCTTCCATTTCTTTTGTGTTTTTTTTAATTAAAGGTCGATTGGATTTAGAGAGGGAGAAATAAAGAGAATTTGGGCTTGGATTTGAAGTGTAACCGAGAACTCCATAAGCCTAATAAGGTTTGTGGTTTGCTCGAAAATTTTGGGCTTGGACCGGCCCAAGAACGTGTTTTGGTCCAATACTAGGTCCAAAGAAGTGTATTAAGCCCAATAAGGATTTTTGGTTTAGGTGAGAAAGCCCAATAATAATTTTTGACCCATTAGGGCCCATATATGGGTTTTATAATAAAATGCGGCCCATTAAAACCTAAGAAGAATTTTCACGGCCCAATAAGGCCTAATAAGGGTCTTATGACCCAATACGGTATTACATAAGGATTTTGGCCCAACTATGGCCCAAAGGTGGGTTTTTGGCCCAAAAGAAGCAAGTTGAGAGGTTATCGGCCCATTAGGGCCCAATAAGAAAGTTTTGGTCCGTTAAGAGGTTTGGATCGAGAAAGCTTGGGTTAAGGCCCAAAGTTGAGTGAATATAGCTTATTGGGTTATATTTTGGGCTTACACGAGGAAGTTTTGACTAGGAACACAATTTTGGATGCATAAATTTGTATTGTATTGAAATTAACTTATACTACACATAGTGTTACATAGTTACACCAAGGAACTATCTTGCACATGGATAGGAAACCTAGCCCTAAAATGCTAGTTGTGATATCATCCCCCTGTTAGGGGGAATTTCGTCCCGAAACTCTTTCGTGAGTTATCCTTAAGAACTAGAAAATAGGTGAGGATACTTTTTCATCATTTGATCCTTGCGCTCCTATGTGAACTCAGGTCCGCGTTTTGCACTCCATCAAACCTTTACAATAGGAATGCGACTTTGTTTCGTACGCTTCACTTCCCTATCCATGATTTCGACTGGTTCATCAATGAAGTGGAGATCCTCATTCAGCTGAATCCCATCGAGTTGAACAACAAGGATTTCATCCGATAAGCATTTCTTGAGGTTTGTCACGTGAAAGACAGGGTGTACATTGTTGAGCTCCGATGGTAGCTACAACTTATAGGTTACTGGAGCGATCTTGGAAAGGATCTCGAATGGTCCGATGTATCGTGGGTTTAACTTTGCCCACTTCCCAAACCGTATCATCCCTTTCCAGGGAGAGACTTTTAGCAGCATGTGATCACCTACTTGGAACTCCAATGAATTTCGTCTTTTGTCTGCATAGCTCTTCTGTCTATACCGAGAAGCTTGGAGTCGTGACCTGGACGATTTTCTCCATTGTATCATGTATGATTAAAGGTCCTATGAGTGTGCTCTTCTGTACCTATCCCCTTGTCAATTGGGTGTCTCCTACCTCAACCCAACATAGAGGTGATCTACATTTCCGACCGTACAAGGCCTCAAAGGGAGCGACTTTAATGCTTGTGTGGTAGCTGTTGTTGTAGGAGAAATTGATTATTGGCAAGTGGATATCCCATGTCCTGCCAAAATCTATGACACAAGCTTGGAGCATATCTTCCAGTGTTTGAATGGTTTGCTCACTTTGGCTGTCGGCCTGGGGGTGGTAGGTAGTACTGTCACACCCCCAAACCAGAATGGCAGAAACATTCGGGGGTGGATGACTTCACGTAGTACCATAACAATTGAATATCGTAAAAAAAGTAACACAACCATCATATATATAATAAAAACATTCATTTTTGCATTATACATATTTCCAAAAGAATATTACAAAATTAAGGTTTAAAATTGTTTGATAATAAACGCCTTGGCGTTCCTTCTTCAAAAGCTGGTAGTTACCTGTATTACTGATTCCCTGAGAAATACAAGTGGTTTCGAAAAAGTGTCAACAGTAAAGTTGGTGAGTTCATAAGTGTTTTTGTACTGAAAAAGTATGACTTTTTGGAAGAAAATAGATGAACATAGTTTCCAGAAAATCCAATATTTTCCACTTATAGTTTGAAAAGTTCCCAAAGTTGGAGGGCGATAGTATCTTTTGTGCTTTAAATGATAAAGATGAATTTTTTACTCAAAATAATGTAAATACCGAATGCATTCATGTGTCTCGTAAATCAAACTTGTTTTTATACTTTTGTGTGAGTCTTATAACCATGCTATTGACACAGACTACCTGTAACAACATTCTTCAGGTGTTATAGTGTTATGACATTTGTCACCCCAGACTTTCTGGTCTAACTGTAGCTAACATTTAGGTGTGAGGTTGTCAATCCCGTATAGATCTATATACAAGTATCACGCTCTCCCTCCAAGAGATTATGATTTATAATACATGACTTGAAATGCATACTTGAGATTATGTTGAAGTTGAGTATCTCACAATGCTTAGTATAAATAGATATACGATAAGAAAGTCGTTATTTCCCTTCAGGTGAAAGTATTTCGTTTTTCAAGATGTTTACGTAAGAATGTATGAATAACTCACAAACTATACCCATTATAGTTTTTGTTTCAAAAAGTGTGTTCCATTTGGTGAAAGTAACTCGGTGAAATACTACTTGATACGTAAAGTAAAATGTTGATATCGAATAAGAATAAGATAGAAGTTGTATTTATATCTATATAAAATGACACATTTTCTTGTATTGTACTTATATCCCCCCCCCCCCCCCCTAAAACATGAAAAGACTTGAAAAGTAGGGGTATGAACTCACTTGTTCGGTTTGAAGAAAGTGAGACTAGAGTCGAGCAGAATCTTCAACTGCGGAAAGCTGTGTCTTCGAGCTTCTCGGGGATCTCGGTAGCGTAGAACCTTCATCGGGGGCTCGGGTATGGAATTGAGGGTGTTGGGATGGCCTCTTGAGCTTACAAGTGTGTGAAAGTGAGAGACAGTTTGAGAAAAGTGTGCCAAAACCCGGAGTTCATGCCCTCTATTTATAGGGTTGAAAGTGTGAGTATGTTGGGTGTACTACCAGAGTACGTTGGGCGTACTTCGGTTACGTTGGGCGTAACTTTGCGTCATGGCTTACGAATCGAGTCTAGCTAGGCGTAGAGCCTGCAGCCGATAGGACTCGACACTGCACCTAAGTATGTTGGGGGTACTCTTAAATTACGCTGGGCGTAATTCAGGCTTCAATCTTCTAAATTTCGCAACTTTCGCGTATGGGCTTCGTTTTTCGCGTTCTTTATATCCACGCCTAGGTGAGACAATTCTCTACAACTTTCATTTAGACTCCGTCGGCTAGTTTTGAATTTATTTTTAATGTTATGTTTTTAATAGGCCGGCACTGCTAAAGTCCGTTAAAAATTCATAACTTCTTTATTCGACGTCTGTTTTCGTTTGTCTTTTTATCATCTTACTCGTGTTGTGGAGACCTTCAACTCTCGTTTAGGTTGCATTAGCTAAATATCGTTCGATTTTTAATTCGAGTTTTTAGCCCTCTACAGCTGTTACGAAACTTAGAAAATTCGTAACTTCTTCATATGAGGTCCAATTTGGGCGATCTTTTTATGTGCGTTTACGGTTTAACGAACTCTACGACTTTTGTTTAGATACTTAAGGCTAAAAATGTATTTTATTGAAATTTCACTTTTTACGTTAAATAATGTTTTACCGGGTGTGTCGTGAATATTTGAGCGGTCATAATTTCTTCATTATAGCCCGTTTTGAACGTTCTTTATGGTTTTTGGACACTTTGGCACTATATCTAACATTTGATGCATCCCAAATTTAGATTTTTGAAAACTTTATTTTTTAGGTTAATTTCGTTAATTCCAAATAGTTTCGTTGTATTTGACTTTTGAGTGTTACATTGCTCTGGAAAAATATAGGGTTGTCACATCATCCCCCGTTAGAGGAATTTCGTCCCGAAATTTAATCTAAGACAGAGTTTACAAGTTAGGAAAAAGATGCGGGTACTTTTGTTTCATCTGATCCTCGTGTTCCCAAGTGTATTCAGGTCCTCGCTTGGCATTCCAGCGAACCTTTACAATAGGTATGCGACTTTGTTTAGTTCTCTTAATTTCCCGATCCATGATCTCTACTGGTTCTTCTATGAATTGGAGATTCTCATTTATTGCAATTTCGTCCAGAGGGACGACGAGAGTCTTATTGGACAAACACTTCTTTAGGTTTGATACGTGAAAGGTAGGGTGTACGTTGTGGAGTTCCTGAGGTAATCGAAGTTTGTAAGCCACCTGACCGATTCTAGCAAGGATCTCGAATGGTCCAATGTACCTTGGGTTCAGTTTCCCATGCTTTCCAAAACGTATTAATCCTTTCCAGGGAGAGACTTTTAGTAGGACACGGTCTCCAACCTGGAATTCCAAGGGTTTCCGTCTTTTATCCACATAACTCTTTTGTCTGTCCCTTGATGCCTTCAGTCGTTCCCGGATCTGAACAATCTTCTTCGTAGTTTCTCTTATGATTTCTGCCCAGTGAGAGTGTTGTCCGTTGCTTGTCCTCTTGCTAGTTGTGTGTCACCCACTTCAGCCCAACACAGAGGTGACCTGCACTTACGACCGTAGAGGGCTTCGAACGAGGCTGCCTTGATGCTAGTGTGGTAGCTATTGTTGTACGAAAACTCGACCAATGGTAAATGGGTATCCCATGCCTTGCCAAAATCGATTACGCAAGCTCTCAGCATATCTTCTAGGGTTTGCATAGTTCTCTCACTCTGGCCATCGGTTTGAGGGTGATACGCAGTACTCATGTCTAGTCTTGTTCCTAGAGCTCTTTGCAGCGACTACCAGAACCTTGAGGTGAATCTACTATCTCGGTCCGAGATAATGGATATTGGCACACCATGCAACCGTACAATCTCCCTGAGGTATGTTCTAGTTAGCTTCTCCAACTTATCCGTTTCTTTGATTGGTAGGAAGTACGCGAATTTAGTTAACCTGTCGACGATCACCCAGATGGTGTCGAGTCCGCTCGTCGTCTTGGGTAATTTGGTTATGAAATCCATGGTTATCCACTCCCACTTCCATTCGGGTATTTATGGTTGTTGTAACAATACCGAGGGCTTTTGGTATTCCACCTTGACTTTGGCGCACGTCAGACATTTGCTCACGTAGGTAGCAATTTCGGTTTTCATGATCGGCCACTAGTACAGCTTCTTGAGGTCCAAATACATCTTATTGGAGCCGGGATGTATGGAGTATCGTGTCTTATGGGCTTCGTTCATGACGACTTCTCTGAATCCACCAAACTTTGGTGTCCAGATCCGATCCATGAAGTAACAAACTCCATAATTCTTGACTTCAAGATTCTTATCCATTCCCCTCAAGGCTTCCCCCGTCACATTTTCGGATTTCAAGGCTTCTATTTGGGCTTCCTTAATTTGCATGGACAGGTGTGAATGGATCTTCATAGTTAGAGACTTCACTCGGCAGCCCAAGTATTCCTTTCGGCTGAGTGCATCAGCCACCACGTTAGCCTTTCCGTGATGATATCGAATTTCGCATTCGTAATCATTTAGTAGTTCCACCCACCATCTTTGTCTCATGTTGAGTTCTTTCTGGTTGAGGATATGCTGGAGGCTTTTATGATCGGTGAAGATTGTACATTTCGTGCCTTAGAGATTACAGGGAGCAATGAGAGTTTTAAACAAATTAGGAAGATTTGGGTGGATGGGTTTGATGATGAAAGAATATGAAGGATCGAGTGATAGGTGTGGGTGTGTTTTATGAGTTGCAGTTGTGTATGTGTGTGTGAGAGAGGGAAGGGGGGGGGGGGAGGGGGGGAGAAAGATAGGAGGGGTTACTGATGGAGTGATAAGGTGGGTAGGACTAGTTTTTTTTCTTTTAAAATAAAAAAGGTATTAACATAAATATAGAAAATAGAAAAAAGAAAATAAAAATGTAAAATCGTCCTTTCAAGTAGTCCATAGACTAAATAAAAATAAGGAAAAACCTTGATTTTGGACCTTCTATGCAAATGAGAAAGTTTTTGGACTCCATCCAAAATTTTTTGAATAACAGATAGACTAAACTTGTAGTTTTGTTAACATCGTAATTATTTGGTTACCATAATACATGTAGTTTAATATATTTATATATATAAACTGAAATAACTTCACATATTTATTTAAATCAATGATTGAAAGTTCATAAACATTTTTTAAACTTTTGTTTAATACAAGTGTATTCTATCCGTTCTAATTAGCAGAAAATATAAAATATATAAATATTGGAAATTAATCAACTATAGATAGGTTTTAAGGCTATGGGGCATACTACCATTGAGGGTGCATGCACGATGATGTGATGTGGCCTCAGTGATAGCGCGACAACACAATTCGATGTTCGATGCCCACAAATGTTGAATCTGATGCTCGGTTCCCACGCTTCAACACTACACCAACTCATTCCTTTTCTCTTGTATGCATTAGAACCTAAACATGTACTAAAACTTGTAGGTATACCCTCCAAAGGTGAAAATATGTAAAATGTTGAGTGGGTTGATGTGGAGTGTGGTGGTGGTATTCCTTGTAGCCTACGTTTTAACATCGTGACAACAACTAATTAGCACCAATAAACAAATAAGGTTAATAAGGTCATACAGTTCTCCAGCACCGTACAAGCACATAGTGTTGTGGCTATCGTTAATGCATGGATACATCACGCCCACATGCCCGGGGTCCTAGAAGTGCTAGAGCTGTATGTTTGTGGATATTTCACTTCAAAAAAATGACGTGAAAGATATGAGGAAAATGATATGGCGTTGCGGAGTGAAATATTGAAATGGTGAGCCTAAGGGTGTTTGTTTTATCTTCGATTTTTTTTATCAATTAAATTTATACAACACGTGATTATATATATATATATATATATATATATATATATATATATATATATATATATATATATATAATTTTTATAAAAAAAAACTAAGGCAACAATAAAATATTCATAATAATGACCTTAATAACACATTTAGTTTATTTTATTTGAATATTGGTAATGCCAAAACCAAACATCCATCGTTCAAAACAAACTAAAGTTACAAAACGCCATTACCAAAAGCTCCAAAACCCACAACTGCAAAACATTAATAGCTCCAGTCGGAATCCCAAAACTCGTCATCACTACTTTCTTCCTTGCCACCGGAACTAATTATCCCCGAATAAAAATCCCAGCGAGGATGTGAAGGTGTTATCGCAGCCTCCCCAAATGGATTATCTTTAACATAACTTGGAACATCAATTGCGTCAGCAAGTCCATCCAAATATGCCCTTAGCTCCCCATTTGGACCTGATCAATATTAATTATCGCAAAAAATTCACACATATAAACCAATATCCATAAATCAACCAGTATCATCTTTACCTAAAAAATCATCGTTCTTATTCTTAATATCATACTCCTTAGGAAATATGGCAGTGTTAGGCTGCAACAAAACAATTAAACAAAGACCATCGAATAAAAATAAAGGACAAATTTTTTATATTCATATACGTACACATAAAATATCAAATTAAAGATATAGAATAATACAGGATTTAAAAGGGCTTTTTCTGGGTCTGTGATCAACAACGTATTGGACGACGAGTATTCTCCACTCGGGTATTTCTTCTCCCATATATATTTAAGTTCTTTCAAGAATAATGGCTTGTAGTCATTCCCAAAACACGTAAACCTTGTCTTAGTACATGTTAGAAATATGGTTTAGTGGCACTTGGAAATCTGAGAATCGTGATAATCACTTTCAAATCGAAGTATTTGGGTGATACTCTCAAATCCTCAATTGGATAAGACTCAGATAAAATCAAAGAGAAAGAAAGAGAGAATGGGATGGTGTAATTTTCGTGAGTATCAGAAAACTGACTAAAATTGGTTATATACATTCCTTGTCTGAAAAACTGTCAAAACTGTCATATAACAGTTTTCTCAACAGTCAAAACTGTTATAAATCCGTGTTTGGTATAACGATTAATGCAAAGTCAAAACCGGGTCAAATATTCAAAATTTGGATTTTCTGATGCATTTTCAAATATTCAAAATTTGGACCCCGCTCCCAGGGGCACTGCCCCCGGACCCCCGTTTGTTCAGGGGTTTCGACCTTAAATGACAGTGTACTTTGATACTTGATCAAACTTAAACAAGTGTGTACTCCACACCTTCCTTACTTGTTTAATATTTATCAAGATCATTTTTAGTCAACAAAGTAATCCCATTACACTTAAATAACATTGATGATAACAAATCACCAACAGTACATTGATTCTGATCCTGTATGGGTAAATAACAAACAACAATTCAAGAGTTTTCATGGCTTTTTTTGACACCAAAAATGAACATGCATCGAAGTGAGTTTAATTAAACTCACCCACGTGAATAAGAACTTGTTTTTAAGTTCCCCGGTTATTTGGGTCAGAACTTTGTCTATGTTATGCCTGAAAGAAACATCAATGAAACTTGTAAATTAACGAAGTGATCAATTAATCAATCAATGACATATAATACAAAACTCAAGGATACTAACTCCATGGCAGAAGACCATAGTCCGACGTCAAATCTTTCAAAGCAAAACCTCAAGAATTCTTCACAAAAAGGCCTTTTGTATACTGTATAAACGTACATATGTTATTCACAAATATTTAGATTATACCTTCATAACCAAATGAAAATATGCATGGCTAGAATTTTAGACTCACCCTTAAACTTTCCGTAGGTCAGATCAGGGCGGCGGTTTTTTGGGAGGGTGGCCCAGTTACGAACGTGAGCTCGGTGAACAATGAGGCCACCAAGAGGAATCACAAGCAGTTTCTTTTTGGGACCAAGGCTAAGTTTATCCAACGAAATGCCCAGATCGGTTTCTTTTTCGTGTTTAATTTCTTCTTCTTTTTCGCTGCTTTGACTGTCATCGGAAACAATAGCCACATTCTTGATTTTTGATTCTTCGGCCGCCATTTTTGTAAGAATGGTTTTTGGTTTAGGGTAGGTCTTGATGATGTGATATGGAATGGTTTATATTGATAGCAACTTAGAAACGAGAAGGCTTTTGGGATTTCAATCACTAGCCGTTTCAATAGTACTAACATGCAGGCGTCTGGGATTTCAGGAAGTAGAGAGAGGCATGAAGTGAGAAAGTTAATTGTGGAATAACGTTAAAATAATTTCTTTAACTTTCATGAGTTCGGACGTCTTGGGCTCCTCCCTACTAAAGATAAACTCATGAAGGGGTAAGAAAAAAGTTCTTAGGCCTTAACGTGTAACGAATTAAATTATATAAACTAATTTAATTATATAAACTAATTTTTTATTAAAATGATAATAAATTTTATAGCAATAAACATAGCAAAATCATAGTATTTTAATGAGTAATTACATATCGTAACAACTAACTAACGACCCGTGAAGCTCTTCTAGCATTCTTGATTGCAAATTGATTGATCAAATCTTCGTAGTCTATACTCTCTAAGATTTCATCATCGCTATATATATTATTGTCAAACCGCTAAGTCTTTCTTGGGTCATTGTGGAGCGTAAGTAAGATTTCACAAACTTCAATTTTAAAAAACTTCTTTCAGGAGATACGACCATTACTGCAATAGTCAATAATATTTTATATGCAATGCATGCATTTGGGAAATAATCAAGTTCTTTCAAAAACTTCAAAACATCTATAAGATTGCTAAATTCATTGGTTTCCAACGTCTCAAATAATTTCAACTCCGTATAAAGTTAATCGGCATCAATATCAGATATTTCTTCACACTTGAGTGCATTTTCAAGACGATGATAATACGGTTTAAGATCTTTATCTTCAATTTCCCTCAAATTACGTGGAAATAAAAAAACAAATACTTTGTCGTACTCTTTGAATTGTTCAAATCCTGTCTCAATGGTAGAAATGGTTTGATCAACAATGTACATGAAATAATTGACTCTGAAATTCTATTCAGGTGTAAATGAAACTTCTTTCTTACTTGAACTCTCATCAAATCTTTTTTTTTCCTTACAATCAAACGTTTTTGTGGAAATATTGGATTCATACATATTTCAATAGCAATCTCCTTAACTTCAACAATCGTTTTTGAAAAACTAGTTTCTCTATAATCATTGAAGTACTCAATCAATTGGTTTATTTCTGTAATAGCATTATCAAGATGCAAATCCTTTGATTGTAACTTCTTATTTATAATATTCACATGGTTTAGTACTTCATACCAAATAACAGTTGATACCAAAAATTAAAAGTCACCAAGTTCTTTTTCTGCTAATGAAGCTGCTTCACTTACAATTGCAACATCATTATCTTTTTCTTCAACGTGCTCTTCAACAAGTTTATAGATAAATTTATCTAAAGCACCGACATCAACCTTTCTCTTTTCTTCATCTAGTTTTTTTTTTTTTTTTTTTTTTTTTTTTTTTTTTTCCTACTACCAGATGGTTTTTTAGACTTCGCCACTAAAAGTTCAACATTCAACAATCAACATTCATTCAAATTTCAAATATCATTCAAGTATAAATCGGATAAAGTGATTATGATAATCTAATCCTTCAAGTATAAAGACATAAAGTATTCAAATTCAACATTCAATTTCTGATAACATATATAAATTATAAATACATTTAATTTCTGATAACATTTAATTTCTTATAACATAAATTAGCTAGACAATAGTCATTGACTGGATTCTGAATACTAGAACAAAAAACAAACTAAATACTCATTACTCAATTCCGAGGTCTAGAACAAAAAACAAACTAGAGACATGAATGTTGAATGAAATTGACTAAATTCTATTATTCTGAATATTGATAAGTGATAACATATATAATATATTCTTGATTTCTTGTTTTACTGTAAAAAGACAAAACATATATATATATATATATATATATATATATATATATATATATATATATATATATATATATATATATATATATATATATATATATATATATATATATATATATATATATAAAAACTAAAAGTGTAAATCTCGAATCTAATTATGTATAAATACCAAATTACCAACCAACAATAAACAATTATGATACCAATTCTCAATTCTTCAAGTTCAATTCGGGTTTGAGTGTTTGACTGTAAAATTAAAACACTTACCTGATTAGCATATTAGTGATCGATTAAACTCAATCGGAGGGTAATTCCAATTAATCGATGGTCGTTGAAATGTTTGATAAAGTGTCGAAGCTTGAATGATCAATCACTTCTGGTTTTGGCATTGCATTCTTGCATACTTTCCAAATCCCAACTCCCACTGATCAACGAATTAAAAATGTGGACTTGGACAAGTGGATTAGTGGACTAACATTCATGGGCTACTCTCAATATAGTATAAAATGAGCCCCATAAAAAGAATGGGCCCTATGCCTTTATGTTGTCTACCCATGGACTTCACCGGGCATGGATACCAAAAAAGAAAGTGAAAAAATGCATAAACTAAAACCAACATCTGTTTTTTTTTCCTATGTCATTATTAGATAGTTGTTGAACTCATGATATTAAAAATTTTGATGCTAGTAAATTAAACAGATTTCGTTACAAGTTTATTGAAAATTAATGAAAATATAACTTTGTGTTTCTTATGATGTAACAATATCACATTGTGCATGAGAAGAGGAAAGAAAAATATATTTTGATAATTAACTTACATGCCACATATATGGCATGTTGGTTGGCATCACTTGCAAAGCATGTTCAAATATGGTATAATTAAAATAGTTGATGAAAAGTCAATTAACAAAAAAATTATGATTTCAATTTGCATTGATCATGAAAAGGTAATTGTATTACACTTGATAGTTGGCATCACTTGCATGACTCCTTACATTTGATCAGATTCTTGTTCAGTTCACGAGGTTCTTGTTCAGTTCATAAGGTTGTATGTAGACACTCTTTACATTTAATTTGACTCTTATTCAGGCTCTATACAAAATGGAGAAGTCATTGCCAACTATAGAATGAACCAATTCGAACCAATAATTACTAATTCAATAGTAATAAATTTCTTCACCGCCCTTTTAAGTGTCCTAGATATTAAGAATTTGAAAGTTGTTCATATGAGAACTTATACTAATATATCATTTAACTCTTATCTAAAGTAACCCAATTTTCTTATCTATCGTAACCCAACTTTCCATTATCATGTAGATTATAAACCTTATATTTCGATCCTTTCAATAAAAAAAATCTAAGAGTTGTAAGCACACGAGGATAGAGATGTAAGAAACCCATATTTTGATAGTTTCAATAAAAAAATCTAGGAGTCGCAAGAACACGTGGATAGTGATGTTCAATTAATACAGGAAAGGCATAAACTTATTTCAGACAGAGGAGTATTGAAACTTATATTAGATTATCATGCTTGAAATTTTCATTAATGAATATGACAATGAAAGTGTCATCTCCTAAGTTAAAACAAACAATATTTTCCAAAATAAGTTCAACTTGAAGTTGAACAGCAGAGTGTGTATTCACAAATAAAAAAAATTAAAAATACCAAAATACCAAAAGAATTTCACACTTAATGACATTTGAAGTTGTTTTAAAATTTAAAGGAAAACAATGGACCAGATTGTATATTCACAAATGAAAAACATAAGAACATGAGAAATAAATTTAATAGTCAAGGGTATTTGAATTTTTTTTTAAATTGAAGAAAAACTATGTTTGCAATCATACCAGAAGCAGAACATTAAAAAATCCATGCATTTAGGAAAATTACGCTGAATTTTACTTTGGGATATAGAATCAGGTACGACACCAACCTTCATGAAGAATGGGAAAGGGAATTTTACAGAATGACTAATTTGAAGAACACTTGTAGAGGTAAGATATGTTTGTATTTTCAATTTTTGTGTATTCAACTCGGGGAAACAAGTAATGGTTGTTGGAGTAATTCAAAATCTGAGACAAATATAGTCTAGGGGTAATTTGGGAAAAATCTTCTTGTTTTATGTTTTTGTGTTAAATTAGGATTTGTTTTCAAGTAGTTGTATTAGACAAGGTTTCTTTTAATGTTGTAGTATAAATAGGCTTTTGTAGTTTGTTCTAAGTTTAAGTTTTGATTCGTAGGTTTTGCAATCAAAGGTGCTCTTCCATAATATATTTTGTCTCCTGTTTATCCCTTGTTACTTCCTACGTATATGTGTGTTTTGAGGGTGATTATTTCACATGTAACTTGATGAACAAGGTATAATCAGCAGGCTAAGTTCTTATTCTCGTTTTTATCGTTCCTCTGTTTTGCCATGTTCTCTTCTTCCTTCTTGTCCAGTTTTGTTATGTATTTTTTGTCTCTTAGGCAACAAGGTTGCATCATGTATCAGGTAGATATCTTACAATGGTGGTATCTCCGTTGCTAGTGTAACAGAAGCTTCTGATGAATCATGATCAATTTTGATTCCAAATTTGGAACATCCAAACTCATCACCAATTCTTCGGTTATTAATCAACACCAGTTATCATTATCAACAAATCCGACATCATTATCATCATGTCTTTCCCAATCGATCACCATTGATATACAGAGGCCACAATTCATGGAAATTGTAATTTCACTGTGGTAAAGAAAGCATTGTAGGATAGAGGTTATGAAATGTATATTATCTTTGAGTAGCAATGTCAATTGAGGGCGTGTGTTCCTATTATATGGTGGAGCGGTTACTTGGAAAAGTTCCAAGCAGGACACAGTGGTTGATTCTAATTGTGAATCAAAATACATAGCAGCGAGTAAAACATCAAAGGAAGTGGTTTGGTTGAAGAATTGAATCGACGATCTCAGAGTAGTTTCGACCATTAATTTGGATCTAATGGAACTATTTTGTGATAATGAAGGAGCAGTTGTTTTGACTGAAGAACCAAGAGATCATGGTAAATCCATACATATCAACAGAAAGTATCATTATATCAGACATAGAGTTGAAGAAGGTCATATCTGTTGGATTAATGTCTAAGTCCATAACTATAATTGGTAAGACTTGACCCGACCCGGCATGGTCCATTTGGGTTGCATGGAATCATGCACTTGGATAGACTATAATGAGAGAAATAAGACACTTATGGTTATTAATATATTATAAGTTCTAGTATATTAATAATAAGAATAATAAGATTATTTAATTAGTATTGATCAAGAATTAATCTAGGATTAATTAAGTGATCAAAAGAAGACTAATTAAATATATGGGTTGATTGTGTAAATCATCCATACTTGTATAGTGGGCTAATGCTCCATGGATTATCTAGTTGGGCCAAAACCCATATGATGCTCCATGGATGCTCCATGGTGTATTTGAACCCATGGATCCAAGGAAATGTAAAGTCATGACAATTAGGGTTTACCCTAATTGTATAACTATATAAGCATCTTATTCTTGACCAAAATCGGCCACTAGAGAGAGAAGAAAAGGGCTAGCCGATTTTCATGAAGTGTAGAATTCTCTCAAGTTATTCCAAGTGTATTTGGTGTTGTGTGAACCATTTGAGGTGTCACACTTGGGGCACTAGGAACTCAAGCTTCATGAAGACATTCTACATCAAAGAGGTATGTATTCTATCTTGTTATATTGATAGTTTTGTATGCTAGATTAGGATAATACCTTGGATGTTGATATTTGCATGTATAATAGAGAAAACATAGATCCAAGGAATTTAGGGTTGCATGTACACTTAGGAGTGTTAGAATGCTCATAACCCAACAATATCATAGTAAAGATAGTGTCATCAGAAGATAATCTTGAAGATCCTTTCACAAAGGCTCTAAGTAGGGTTAAACATAGTCACCATGCTAGGAGCATTGGTTTGATAGATGATGTTAGTTTTAGTAGTTAGATGATTAGTTTGAAACTTGTAACAAAATAAATGTAATTGATTTTAGTGATTTAATAATAGAGATTATTTATGATTTTGTTTACTGCCTTTGTCAATTATTTATTCTTGTGTTTCATTTTGCATGTTTTACTTCCTGGATAATTTGATTATTCGAAACTCCACAGTCACTCATACTTTAGGAAGTAAACAGTGAATAACGATTATCATGAATTGGATTGTAGATTGTCTAAGGAGATTAGACATATCAATCGTGTTGCTACAATATTCATGAGTACTTAGAAAATGGAGATATGAGTACTGGATAAACCCACGCTTAGAGAATTACTTCATGGATTCTATTATGGGTAATTATGAGACGATAATATCTTATATTCTTAAAATGGAGATATATGAGTTGTAATTTGCAAGTCGGTTGTACATTGGTATTGTGAAAACACATCAGTAACTTCATGTTATAAAATGTAGTGTCTTGTATGATTTGGTGAGTAAATGATACAAGCACAATAGTCGAAGTTTATTCGTTCCTTTTACCCTAACGGGAAAAGCGATATATTTGGGTCCCTCGATGATTTGGTGTTGACTTATAGTGTTGGGCCCATCCAGGACTAAATTGATGTGTTCAATTAGTAAGTCTTATGAGGTCATCACAAATCGGGAAATCGGAAAACAAAATTTTGGACAATGAGAATTGATTCTAATTCATGTCTCGTGTCCATACGCTATCTAGTAGAACGAATGAATATTTGATCACTTATCTTAGAACTAATGCTTAATCAAATCAGAGACTGGAGTCGCTCTGGGTGTTGTTAATTTGTTCGAGTGGACGATTGTTGGATTAGGTGTCTTAGCCCATAACTAAATTGGTATATACTTGAATTATTAACAAAATCATTTTGGGTTGCCCTCAAACCTAGTAATTGAATAGGATGACTTTTAGAAAGAGACTGATTTATTGATTTAGAGTAAATTAGATGAATGATCCCTACGGTTTGGGTTAATTTCTACGTTTGGTCCCTAACTTACTTTTTTAACTCGGAAGGTCTCTACAGTTTGTTTTTCTTTTGCGTGTTTGGTCCTTGTCTTACCTAACAAGATATTGTTCAAAAGTTGACCAGAAAGTTTCCAGAACCTTCCCCAATGTGGTGGATGGTTTTGGGGAGAGATTCTAGGGTTTCTAGAAGATCCCTTGAAGATAATTAGGAGATTGGATTATTACCTAATTTGAAATAATAATATTATATTCAAATTAGGATTTCTAGGGTTTCCTAGTGCAGCTCTAAATAGACTCTTACCTCTTCATATTTTCGACCACTTGTTACCTCAAGAGTATAGCCAAAAATTACCTGCCCTCTCATCTCTCTTCAAGTTTCCTTAGTTGTTAAGGTTTAGGTGTGAATCATAAGAGGCACAATATTTTTGGTGCTTGCTTCCAAGAGCTTTTGAAGAAATATTGGTTTAATTTGTTAGCTACAACAAATCCAAAGGTATGTAACTTCCCTTATGAACTTCGATTCCATTAGGGTTATAATAATTTTCTTTAATTCAAAGTATGTTGCCTTTATGTGAAAGACATAGATCCTTTTAGGTTGCATGTGCACAAATTCTTAATTGTTAAGTATTTTCCGCTTTGAGCATTGTTGTTGTAACCTATAAAACCCATCATATATTACTTATCCTATAAGCCAATATGACCTTCAACAAGTGACCCAATACCTTTTTGTTAGCTTGTAGGTGATGGGGACGTAGTTGTGTGTTTGAGAAAGCGTGTTCCTCCGATAGTTTAACCACTTGAAAAGTATCAGTGATATTATGTTTTGTTGCCCGTATCAGTCAGTGACAATTACCCATAAAGCAAACAGCTTAAAATTTGTCCTTTGTGAATTTTATCACTTTATATCGGAAGCTTTCAGTAACACTTTATAATCCGAAGTTAAGCATAAGATGTTCTTTGCTTTAAAAGAGTTAGAATAACTTCACATAAGATGTATAACTGTGGGTTGTGGCATCATTACATTTGTTGAGCTAGTTCGGGCAATGGTAAATGTTCAGTCATACCCCAATGGGTGGTTTGTAGTTCTTCAGAATCGGAAAAATAAAAAGGAAATTTTTCCTGTTGTGATTTTTGGGGTTGTAAGGGCTCAATTTCTTCCTCTTCACCTTCAGTATCTTCCCCATCAAATTCAATGTAACTCTCAAAATGTTCAACTGACTCTCCATATGGAATTATATTATCATCATCAACCAACATCATTATTTTTGCATCATCATTTCCAGATTCATCAACATTAACCGTAGGAGAAGCATCAACACAAGCCTTACCTTTGTTCCTATAATCACCCCCATCTACATGGCCATTATAAGAAGGAACATGGTTGGTTGTTATAGGTAATAAATTACACATTTGGTTACTTCAACCACCAGAAGACCCATTTCCACTAGAAAGATTTTCCACAGCAAATCGATGAATATCACTTTCCATAACGTTACTAACAACAAACAAGTGTACTGTGTTTGGAGGCATACTACTAACAAAACTAAGAAAATATATGACATCACTATCGTCTAGAATATGCATAACTATTTGATCCAGGATATTGAAAAGATAGACATATTTGGTTAGTGTGTAACATAGACTTGGAAGCATCCAACGTAATTAACCCGACAAAGTTGATATCTGTGACATCCCCAAAAATCACGGCCAGAAAAGACCGATTTTGTTTATGCTTTATAAAAATCAGAGTACTTCATTTTATAAAAATGTTGCGGAATTTGTTCCCAGAAAAACATGGTAAATACGTTATTAAAACATTTTCGATGAAACGTATTTATTTCATTTTAAAACGTTTGGGATGTCATCGTTAATACAGAAACATAAGCATAAACAGAACTTACAATTATTTACACTAGTGATCTACATCTCTTTAAATCTCTCAGTGTATTGTGACTTCATATCAACACCTGTGATAAAAATAAACTGAGTGGGTCAGGTTGGGAAACCTGGTGAGCACATAGGGTTTTCAACCCACAATAATATAATTATTTTTTTTAAACATCAAACAATCAACCCAATTACCCATTCCCGTTATCCTCACATTACGTCCCTAAAACATCTAACACAAGGGACCTAGTCAAAGGACTATCATTGGGATGGAGTATATCTGGTGAGCACACAGTTCACACAGTTCGAATAAACACACAGTTCGGTTAAACACAAAGTTCAAATAAACACCTACAGGTTGCGAGCCTATTAGTGTTCCACTGGACTGTCTAGAATAGTCCGTGGTCGTCATCTATACTCCGCTAGATGACTAGATCATCAAGAACATCTATAACGAGGCATCTCATTATTTCATTTTATCACACAGCAACTAATACATCTACCCATGTCTTACCCAACACATTCTGTAGATATAAAATACATATACAGTTTAAATCATTGAAAACATGTATAAAACGTTCATCCAGCATAGATAGCAAGTATACAGATAATATACACACACAGCACGTAATTTATATAAAATACTTCATATCTATGTGTAAGCTGAAAGTAACTATGCACTCACTTGAAAAGGTGGTGATTCCGAACTCAGACAGCGCTTCGCTTCTTAAATAGAATTTTCTTCGACGAAACCTAGTATTATTACCACTAGAGTTTAGTTTATTATTCGCCGAGACTAATTAATAGTCTAGCTATTATTATTATTATATAAGCGTAAAAAAAAATACTTATATAACCCATAATAATAGCCCAAGTATTTATTATAAGTTCATAATAACAATACTAATTTTAAATATAAGCTATATTAAAATAAGGTAAGCATAACTTACTTACAAGGGGGTTTTAGCTAGGAGTCGGGCTCTGCAGGGGCAGAACTTCGTCGCTGAATCTTTCTAAGAAAGATTCGTGCAGCGCTTCAGCGCTCACCTTACTATACTAAACTACAGAAAGAGAAGTCGAATCACGAGGGACCGAAATGCTCGGGGGATAAGGAGAGAAAGACTCTTGAATCAAGAGAATGGTGCAAGAAATATGAGAGCCCAAGGCTCTTATTTATACTAATTGAATTTACAAAAACTACCCTCCATAATTACTTAATGACCTTATAGTTATATAAACAACTAAACACCCCTCTATAATACTATTTTAAATGGATTTAATGATATTTGTACTAAACTAATGTCGAAAGAACTCAACATTAGTCTTATAATGACCGCATTGTCGATACCTTTCTAATGATATATACATATGTATATATATGTGTACGTATACATGTTTTATACTTTATTTTAATACGTAAATATGCTATTATAATTTGTAACTCGTTCATACGAACTCCATTTTTGACGTTCTTTATATCCGCGCGTAGGTGGAGACGTACTCTACAACTTTCGTTTAGACTCCGTCGGCTAATTTTGACTTTATTTTTAAAGTTATATTTTTAACAGGCCGGGACAGGATTGGTCCGTTAAAATCTCATAACTTCTTTATCCGACGTCCATTTTCGTCTGTCTTTTTATCGTTACGCTACTAATAAAGAGATCTTCAATTCTTGTTTAGGTTGTGTCGGCTAAAAATCAATCGATCTAAAATTCGAATTTCGGGTTGTACACCGCTAATCCGAAACTTCGAAAAATCATAACTTCTTCATACGAAGTCAGATTTGGGCGTTCTTTTTATCGATGTTCTTAGTTTAACATATTCTACGACTTTCGTTTAGAGCGCTAAGGCTAAATCTCTCTCTATCATAAATTTACTATTTACGTCTTCCGGTGCCGTGCCGGTTTTGCCGTAAAACTTCGGCGGGCCATAACTTCTTCGTTATAACTCGGATTTCGGCGTTCTTTATATGTATGGAAACCTTGTGACATATTCTAAAACTTGGTTAAGACTATTCATTCTAAATAATCTTTTGTCGAAAAGTCATTTTTGACCCCTATTGCCTTTAAATTGACTAGCCCGGATCTGCGGGCGTTACAATATCACTGCTTATATCTACACCAAAATATGTGTAGTCTAAAGCAATATATTGCATATACCCTTCAATACGCTATCATTGCCCTCCATTAGAAACTGACACTCGAAAAAAATCATGTATACATACTCATTCCGAAACGTGTAACAAATGTATAAAAAACACAAATATATTGCATACATGAATATATATGGAACATAAACACACAAATACCATAATTTCATCTCTCCGGAATGTACAGCCATTCCGTGGTATAGTCCGGAATTCACTTTTTCAATATGGAATGTATGGGGTGTGAGATTCCGGATCTAATTCCTGCCAACCACTCACAGCTCCGGAACGAAAATAAATGCTCCGGATATTTCGGAATACGTTAACCGAGTCAAGTCTGGAATGTTCTTACGTGCTCCGGAATATACTATTCCAGAGAAAGTGGTCATTTCTCAATAAATAAAAATGATTATTTTTATTAACAAACCGGTTTATAAGGGTTAGTTTACTCAATTTCCGAAAATTTATTATGTAATTTGGGACGTTAGAAAATATCATTAAATATGGTTAGAGTTGGTAAAGTGCAAATATTTCATCTTCTCTCTCTCTTCAATAGGTTGACTTGTACCCTCTCTCTCATCAACATGCCATTATGGTGGGGCGGTGTTTGTCAAGCATGTCATGGTAGTGCCAAGCTCTTTATCTTTATGGCCCCACTCTTTAGAGTCTTAAGTGGTGTTTGTTTTGTGGCAAAAAGTCTTTTTGGCTGTTTATGTATGTTGACGGAAAGATATTTAAGAAAAATATTGTTTGTTTTTTTAGAAAACAAAAAACATAAAAAAGTCATATTGACCTCTTTTTCCCAAAGTAAAAAGAAATAACTTTTGATTTTCGAAGACGTTTTCTAAGTTCTAACCTTATCTGATATTTCTTTTTCCACCCCAATATCACCATAACTATTTCCACACCACCGCCACCCACCTCCACCGTCACCACCTTTGTCACCGCCGCCACCCACCACCACGACACTATCACCTCCACCACCACCTCTGCCCCCACACCCCCTACCTCTGCCACCACCACCATCGCCGCCACTACCAGGTTTTTTTTATAAAGAGCTAAAAAAACAAGCAATTTTTTATGATGTCTATAAACATGAAAAAAAAAACTTTTGATCTATATTATATTTTAATTTTGTAGACATTTTACATCTTTAAAAACAAACACCAATTAATAAATTGGTAAAACAAACACCAATTGGTCCCTGGAAACCTTATCCATGGCGAGGGCCGAGGAGCATAGAAATTCCAACAAAAATGTAAAAATGTCAAAAATGTAATTAGATATATTAGATGACTTAATTCATTTGAGACATGTTCGATGGACTTACTTCATTCATACAAGTCAATAGTAATATATTTATTGCTTTAGTTCTTTAGTTTATGATGATAAAATAATAATCATCTATTTTATTATATTGTTTATTAATTTGTTTTATGATTTCATTTCACCGTTGGAAAAAAAAAAAAAAAAAAGTCAATCACTGTGTAGATGCACCGACCCATCCAGGATTACTTGCAATCATTTTTTAGTCGAGACATTTGTTTAAATGAATTATTCGTTGCTGTTTCATGCCAATGAATTCACATCCCAATTAACAAATTGAGAGTGGTTTCATTCATCACTCAAATTCCAATTAGTTAATTATTTGTTTATTTACTTTTCTACGGATATGATAATACTTGCGAGGTTTAAGTTTTGGATAATGAGATGTTTGTGTAACAAACCAAAGGGACTGATCTCATGGTCAAATAAATCTTAACAAAGCTATATATGTAGGTACTTTGTCAAAAAGTGAATATTTACGTTGTTGAACTCTTATATGTGCTTTTCTCAATATTGTATGATGATAATGATGTGTTCGCATGCTTCATACCAAGACACTTATACATTTTTTTAAAAAAAGGTAAATTACAGAACCCTTTAAAAATTTGTAATCGGTTCTTTTTCTAGCTCTGTGTTTCTTTTTTGTTTTTTTTTAATATATTGTTGGTCTCTTATTTTAAAAAAATAATAATAAATAAATAAAATAAATAAAAAAAAAAGGTAAATTACATAAATGGATTGAAATCAAAATTGAAGTTCTAAGTTCCAACTTCTAAAAAATTGATAGGTAAGTTAAACGGAAAGTTCCTAAATTATGAAAAGTTGATAGGTCGTATCTTTATGGTTTCATTTTTTTTTTTAAATTTTGACCCCTAATCGTATCAAATTGATTATTTTACAGTTTCTGACATTTTTTTTGTTTTTCTTTTCACTTCTTTGTAAATTTTAATAATAGAAAATTGGGTTATTGATATAAATATAACATCCGTTTTCCAGATTTGATCAATGTTTTAAAAATCGGTTCAAACCGGCCGGTTGAACCGGTTGGACAGTGAATCGGGAGAGGAAGCGGTTCAATTATCAACGGTTTTACATTAATTTCTGAATCGGATTGAACCGGTCGGTTTTTAGAAAAACTCAGTTGAACCGGTCAAAATAAACCGGTTAAACCTTATAAAACCACATGAAAAAGAACCATTACTTGGTATTTTTTTTTCAAATCTATTTAGTTTTTTCTAAATAAAAACATATGATAAATTTTATAAATTTTTTTGATATGTTTGTATTCATCTAAAACTATATTTTGTTTCGGTATTATACTTTATTTTCTTTTTGACGTATATGGATTGATGTAAAACACTAAACCTTATGACTATGTGTTATTTTAATGTATTTGGATTTATCTACAACTTATTTTTATATGTATTTTTAAGGTTTGAACTTGTAAAATCAAATTCATAATTTATATATGTATGTATGTGTAGGAAAATAGAAAAATAAAACATGAAAAATATAGAAACCGGTTCACCCGGTTGAACTGGGAATCGATCACCATATCGGTTCAACTAAAAAACCAATTTTTAAAACATTGGATTTGATCGATAGAAGACTTATGGATTTCAGAAATAAAGTTCTGAGAAAAACCTTATGCCATGGCGTGGCAGGTTGATGACCACGGCATGGCCACATCACTTAAATGAAGAAAGTGTCTGGCTGGTTACCACGACGTGGTTGTTGTTGCAGCCGAAGCCTAAGATTTTAGGGTTTTTCTTAGATTTAAAGGCATTAACTTCAGGTGTAGGTCATTCTCTTCAGCCTCCATTCCCCCAACTCGAAACTCTAGCTTCCATTCATGGTTGTGAGCTTGTTTGCTTAGTTTTGGAGTTTATTCTTTGGATTTTGTAAAGCTTGAGGAAGAAGGAGTTCCATCTTGGTACAAGGAAGCAAAGAGCTAGCTTAAATCCATCATCTTCAGATTTCTGAGTCATCTGAAGTATAAAGTTTATACATTTACCTTTGTTCCTCTTTATTCAAGTTTATGCTCAATATGGTTGGTTTTGGTCCATTTTATGGATGTTCTTGGAGTTGATGAACTCCAAAGTTTGTTATGGCACTTTCTTTTGGACTTCTGTTAAGTGAGGAAAAGGACCAGGCTTGGGTGTTCTTGATCCCATGCACAAAGATTTGGCCTTTAGAAAGCTTATTAGACTTAAGGTTCAGGATCTTGTTTTGTGATGATGTCTTATTAGATAAATTTGGAAACTTTATCCATTAAATCATTGGAAAGAACCAGATCTGAAGCTATGAGCCTTGATCTGTAAGGATTAAGTTCTTAATGAAGAAAATAACTTTTGACCAAAACCATGGTATAGCCAAGGAAGGCCCACGACATGGTGGCGTGCTGCAATGCGTCTATTTTTCAGTACTTGTCCAAGGCACAACTAAGGGATTGCAACAACATAGTAGCTGTTGACCTAGTTAACCGTTGACTTTCCTTGACTGTTGATCATTGACTTTTGACCAATTTGACCTTGGGTCAAACTTGAAGGATTTGGTTTGTTGATTGAGGTTTAATCTTTAATTGGTGATAGTCAGTTCACATGTCTGATCAATACGAGGAGTTGAGAGTGTAGATATGCTTCTTCGGTATTGCAATTCAGGTGAGTCTTCTCATTATGCCACGTATGACATTGTATATCCTTTGTATGATAGGATAGTGGTACTATTAGAGTACATGTATGTTAGTTGACTAGGATAACTTATTGTTATGTATGTGTAGTACAGGACACTTGGTGTCATGGTATACTAGATTGGCAGGGTCTTGCTTGTTGATTGTATGATATTGTTAGGTGTCATGGTTGGTTAGGGTAATGATAGTATTGGTTGATCGTGGAATGAATACCCTAGGGGTTGAATGTAGTTTAAGTTAGATATCCTAAGAACTCTTGGTCTAAAGTCTTATTGCATGGTTCTTGTTTAATTTATTACTTTTGGGAAGGATCACATGTTCGAATGTCTATCTGACTTCCGACTACATGCGACTACGTATGGTCGTTGTCTCGCTAGTATTAGCACTAACCCCGATAAGTATATGGATATGGACTTGAACTGTATGAAAGACTAGGATTTGGCCCCTGGAAAATGTATGAAAGACCAGGATTTGGCCCCTGAAAAATGTATGAAAGACCAGGATTTGGACCCCGGCAATCAATGTAGTGGCAGAGCACCATTGGATGATACTTATGGTTATTATGTGTGTTGTATGCATGTTGAAATGAGTGTTGGCAGATCAGCACTAGAGTCGAGAACTTTGTTTGTATGCATTGTTTGTATGGTGGATGATAAGGTATATTGGGTAACTCGCTAAGTTTTATGCTTACAGTTGTAGATTAAATGTATTGCAGGTTGTTCGTGAGAAGAGCTCGGTGGGATTGTACACTCGCATCGAAGATATTGGTTTCCGTTGTTTTGCAATTCAACAATGTTAATCTTATGGTTTTCAAACAAATGAATATCACTGAATGATTTTAAGTAAAGGGTTTTAATTGGTTAACTTATTTTAAATGAAAAATCACTTTTGTAATTTGGGGACGTTATAATAAAAGCACATGAAATTTTCATGGTTTTAAATGACCATCTAACTTTTTTAGACCTGTTAGACCATTAAACTCGAAGTTTACCTGTCTAAAATATCATTTTGCTCAAAGTTATCAGGTTTCTCAGTCACATTGTTAATATGTATATTGACTTTCAAAGTTTACATATCCACTTGGACCAAACCATTGCATTAACAAAATCACTGCCAATATTATCAATCTTGTTCATAGTCATTTCCATTCCAACTCCGATTAAAAGGTTTGACTTTGATTAAGAGGAATCCCATTTCCCCTTTGGTTAAATTGCGATAGGTTTCCCTTGAATCTAGGTTACGATCTTTTCGTTTTGCTTGTGGGGGAGGAATTAGATAGGATGAACTCATAACTCACAAACAAACAAAACCACTCCAAACACATTCTTCTTCTCAATCGTTTTTTCTTTATAAAATTATGCTCTTTCAATGTATATTTCACGGTGGAAAGCCATTATATCTCATTGTGCTTCTCTAATTTCCGCCAAAATGAGCAGAAGGAATATAGGTCTAATCACACTAATAAGGAAATTAAACGAAACTCGTATGTTCTTTGAAAATTGCAGGACAAGAAAAGGGTTTGGGAAGATCGAGCTCATTTGCTAGGCTACAAGCTCAAAAGGATTTTCTCAGACCAACTTTGTTAACTGCCGATGAAACATTTGAAGATGAAGATTCAATTTGTGAATTCCATGAAGCTTTCTCAAAGTTCCTTACAATGTCCTCCAATTCATCGATAACTAGAATTGTATTTTTCATTTTCTTTTTTTTAATAGAGAATTTTGATGTTGCAGAGTTATGAACATCGTTTAATTACTCGTGGAGATGTCAATTTTGTTTTTTTAGATTTTTGAATTTCGTGTTTATGTTTTTAATTTCTTCAACTTTATAACGCCCACACTTTTCGTTAGACAAATCGTCCTCATGTACGTTAGCGAATTAATGTAATTTTTATTATAAATAAATTAATTAATAATAAACTTACATGTGTGTTTACAAAAGTGTTCTTTGTATATGATATTGTATTTATGTTATACGGATAAATATTATAATGATATAATATTTGTATAAAAATATGGTTAAAACATAACGAAAAGCTAAAGAATAACAATTAAAAATAAAAACATATTTAGGATAAATGATCTAAACAAAAGTCGTATTAGTCATGAATACGAATCCGTAAATATAAAGATCAAGTTGGGATCCTTCTGTTTTTCTTAAAGATCAAGTTGCAACGTCGGATTATTTTATCATTGTTGAAGGTTTATGGAACCCCTTTAATAAAAAAAAGTTTCGGTGATTTCGATTTATGCGCCTCAAGATTTAGGTGGAAAACGTTTATTACAAGTTATTAATAGATAGGACGGTCATGTTATTGTTATGGGAGATTTTAATGAAGTGAGAAGTGAAGCTGAACATTTTGGGTTGATATTTAATGTTTCAGGGGCTCTAGCATTTAACGATTTCATTGCAGTTTTTTCCATCTTGGATGTTCCTTTTGGTGGTTATAATTATACTTGGTTGTTATCCTCGGGTGAGAAAATGAGTAAAGTAGATCGTTTTCTTGTCTCCAAGGGTTTTTTAGAGTTGTTTCCAAATATTTCAGGCCTTGTGTTGGACATACATCTTTTTGATCATCGTCCTATTCTTTTACGAGATATGGTCTTGGATTACGGTCCTTCCCCTTTTCATTTCCTTCACTCATGGTTTCTTTTAGATGGTTTTGATAAGGTGGTGCGTTTTTCATGGGAGAATAATGGGGTGAATGATAATAATGAGTTGATTTGTTTGAAAAAGAAGCTTCAAATTTTTAAAAAACCAATTAAAGCAATGGCATAAGAAGTTTTGTTCAAAGAAAAACCGCAGGAAATTGGATCTTAAAGAAGCTTTAGTTGAGGTTGATCGAAAAATCGATAATGGAGAGGGTAATTCTGAGTTGATTCATTCTAGAGCTTCTCTCACTAAAGAATTGCTAGATTTGAATAAACTAGAGGCTTTAGACCTTGATCAAAGGGAAAAGCTTCAATTGTCGATTGAAGGAGATGAAAATACTAGATATTTTCATGTTATCATAAATAAATAAATAAAAATTCAAATGATGATAATAGGTATTTTTTTGAATGGGGATTGGATTGAAGACCTAAGACTTGTAAAAAAAGGAATTTTTTGATCATTTTTCTAATAGATTTTCGGCTCCATCTAGCTCTCGGATTCTTCTTCTTTTTTATTTTCCTAAATCGCTTTCTAATGAGTGGATCTGGCAATGGAGCTGGTTTTGACCCTGATCTAATCCAAATCATTAATAATTATATGGGTTTTGAGCATAGCTTTTGATCTGTTTACCCGTTGACGACCCGTACCCGCGAACCCTTTTATTAAAAGGGTCGGGTATGGATCATCACTGATCCGCTCCGTTTATAACCCGCCCTATATAAATTTTAGAATTATAAATTTATATTTTTACAAGTTAAAGTTATTTTTAATTCTAATCGAAAATGCAAAGAGAAAAGACCAAAGATTAAACTGTTTTTACATAGGAATTGATGGTTCGACTTCTAGACTTTTAGTATCCTAACATGAAACATGATGTCATTTCAGTTATATTTCATCAACCAAATAGTCATTTATCAATAGGAAGCAAGTTTGAAATTGTTATTCTTTATCAATGCAATCGACTGTCAAAAACCAATTAGAAGTTACTACGAAAATGATTTTAATTCTAATCAAAAGTCCTCAAGTACGTAATGTGTTATTTAAGTCAACATTTTTTTATTTAATAAATGTTATTTTGAGGTTTAAGTAAAATGTGTTTGATTATTCAAAAGACTTATGGGTTACGGGACGAGTTTGGATATCTGTTGATTCGGCGGATAAGGGTATGGGTTTGATTATTCAAAATGTTGCAGGTTATGGAGCGGGTTTGGATTGGAATCTGAAATGTGTTAAATGGGTTTGGATCAAGTTCGATTCTCTCCAAAACCGCCCCATTGCCAAGTCTACTAATGAGCATCTACCGGTTTTGGAGGATACGGTTTCACCCGCAGAAATTAAACGTGCAGTTCGGGATTGTGGTTCAAATAAGTCTCCTAGTCCAAATGGTTTTACATTTGAGTTTTTTAAAAAAATATTGGAGCTTGGTTGAGGCCTATGTGATTGATTTTGTTCAAGAATTCTTTTTATTTGCTCGGTTTCCTAAAGGATGTAATCCTTTTGTTGCCCTCATCCCAAGAGTATCTGATGCGAAGTTTGTCAAGGGTTTTCGTCCTATTAGTTTAATAGGATGTCAGTACAATATTATTACTAAAATTTTAGCAAACGGGCCGAGTATGGTGATTGGTGATCTTGTTAGTGAGCAACAATCTGCTTTTGTTGTTGGTCGCCAAATCCTTGTTGGCCCTTTGATTCTTAACGAGGTTCTATCTTGGTGTAAAACAAAGAAAAAGAAGGCGGTGATTTTTAAAGTAGATTTTAAGAAAGTGTATGATTCTATCAAATGAGATTTTCTAGATGATATTCTTGGAAAGTTTGGCTTGGAACTAGGTGGCGGGGTTTGATTTGGGGATGTTTATATTCTTCTATAGACTGTTTTAATTAGTAGTAGCCCTATGGAAGAGTTCCAGTTTTATAAAGGGTTAAGATAAAGAGATCCTCTTTCTCCTTTTCTTTTTATTCTGGTGATGAAGTCTTTACATATTGCTTTTTCTCGTGCTATGGCAGAGGGATTTTTTTTCACCTCTTGTCATTAAACCTAATTTCATGATTTCTCAGCATTTTTACGAGGAAGATGCGGTTTTTATTAGAGATTGGAAAATGGAGAATCTTTCTCCTTTTCTTTTTATTCTGGTGATGAAGTCTTTACATATTGCTTTTTCTCGTGCTATGGCAGAGGGATTTTTTTTCACCTCTTGTCATTAAACCTAATTTCATGATTTCTCATCATTTTTACGAGGAAGATGCGGTTTTTATTAGAGATTGGAAAATGGAGAATTTTTCTAACATTGTCACTATTCTACAATGTTTTTTCTTGGCTTATAGGTTAAAGATTAATATTCACAAATCTCGTCTTTTGGGAGTTGGTGTTCCTTTTGATGAAGTTGAGATGGTGGCTTCTTCAGTTGGTTGTGCAACTTTTAAGACTCCTTTTATTTATTTTGGATCGATGGTGGGTGGCTCTATGAATAGACTCCATTCGTGGTATATTGGGTGCAAAAGGTTGAGTTGAGATTATCTAAATGGAAGATCGATACTCTTTCAGTTGGGGGTCGTCTCACTCTTCTTAAACCAGTTTTAGGTTCTATACCTAATTTTTATATGTCGTTGCTCAAGGTCCCTTCTGGTATTCTTGTTAAACTGGAAGCTTTAAGGAATGCTTTTTTTCGAGGCAATGGGAAAGATGAAAGGAAGATTGCTTGGGTGGCTTAGGAGAATGTGTTGATGGCGAAAATTCATGGTGGTTTGGGAATGGGTAGTTTTTTTTTGCTTTGAATATGGAGGTTTCAGTCTTCTCCTGATTCTTTATGGGTGCGTGTTATCAAAGTTATTCACGGGGTTCATGGTATCTTGGATTTTGATATTAGATCTGATCCACCCTGAGTTTGGATTGATATTATTTGTGCCTCCTATGTTTTACGTCAGAAAGGTGTTGATTTATTTAGTTATTGCAAGAAATTGATTGGTAATAGTGTTAATACTTTGTTTTGGCTGGATGTGTGGGTTGTAGAAACGCCTCTTAAAGATCGATTACCGCGGTTATTTGCCCTAGAGAGTAATAAGGAAGTCTCTGTTGCGATTAAATGCATTTGTAATTTGATTGTTGATTCTTTTCGTCGTTCTTGTTTGGGTGGAGCTGAGTCCGACTAGTTGGTTGGTTTAAAACCCAACTTTTGTGTTGTTGTAATGGTTTAGATCTTTTTGTGTTAGCTTCTTGCTAGTTTTGTTTTTTAATATATCCTTTTGCAGTTTCTAAAAAAAAGTTAATAGCTAGAATTTGATAGTTAATAGCCGGAAGTTGTAGTTTTTATTTATATATAAATGTTTAAAAAATAGTTGTTAGCTTTTAAACATATAAAATTAATTAAAAAACAAGTTAAAACTTTTTAAAAGCTAAAATCTCGTATAAAAGTTATTTAAAGTAGTTTTTGAATTTAGAGTCGATGATGATGTGATGGAGTAATATAATTCGCGAATAAAAACAGTAGAGAACACCATTATCAAGAAGAAGACAATGCATCAGCTTCATCGTAATTTTTTTTACACACTATTCCTAAAGGAACATAGTTTTAATCTAATATATAAATAAAAGGTAAGAACTATTGTTGTCTAAAAAAAAAAAAAAATTTCATGTTTTTTATTAAAAACTCTCGAAAGCTATTATAAGTTCTATGTAAAAGACGCCCAAAAACTTTCACCAAATTATCACATAACTAATAACTTAAAATGAGATGAAATAGTTTTTTTTTACATGCCATCAGTAATTTTATAAAACTTAAAAATAACCAACACATGTATAAACTTGAAAACGAATGTTTCAAAAGTTAAAATTTTTTAGAAAAAACCATAAATAGAAGGATTTGATTTTCTTCTATTTCGGAGCGAGTATTATTCTCGCGACTTTTTCATCACGGGAGGTTATAAATTCCTCAACCACCTACAAATACATGGCGTTCACTCACTCACATTTCACACTTCTCCTCCTTATATTTCTCTCTTTCTGCATCTTAATCTCAACGAAGAAGCGAATATGGCCACCATCAAGGAAGTAAAAGCACGACAAATCTTCGACAGCAGAGGCAACCCTACCGTCGAGGTTTGTTTCCCTTCGTAAATCCATTTGGGTTCTTAATCGGGTATTTCACCGTTGTTCTTATGAATCAACATCGTTTTGAAATGTCCAATCGCTGATCTCTATTCCAATTATGATTACGGTTTAAGTTAACGTTAGGTTTTTTTTGATACAGTTACTTATCGTCGTTTTATGATTAGTTTTGCTATGAATGAGATTAACTAAAGCGATAACTGAGTAATCGTGTTTGGTTCCTTTTAGATCAATGTTATTGATATAGCATATGGATCAATGCTCTGATTCTACAAGATTAGTTTTGCTATGAATCGGAGCTTTATTTTTATACTTTGAGTAGATATTTAAATTTATAACAAAATTTGACGTCAATTGTATATGTCTAATTCCGAAAAAGAAGCATAAGTATATTAATCTACAAATGACGTTCATAATATATTATAATCTAGAAACGGTGTTTCATATGATTGATCCCTAATTACTTACTTTTGCTGAAATTCGGATGTTAATATTTCTGTGATATAGGTGGATATTGCACTATCAAATGGTACATGGCACCGAGCTGCTGTTCCCAGTGGGGCATCCACTGGTAAGATCTACAAACTTTTTCTCAGAATGTTTTCCCTGAATCGATCTATGCCTATCTTTTTTACTTTTTATCATACTTGGTTCAAAACTGTTTAATATAGCCTTTTGATATGTAATAATAACAAATGCACGTTAATTTTGTCTTGTAGGCATCTATGAAGCACTTGAACTAAGAGATGGAGGCTCAGACTACCTTGGAAAAGGTGTTTCCAAGGTAAGATAATACTCTGGAATCTGGATTGATGCTTTTCTTTATTTTTTCCACTATAAACTAACTTTAACATTCTATGACTAGGCTGTTTCCAATGTGAACACCATTATCGGACCTGCTATTGTGGGCAAGGTTTGTTTCATCAATTCACTCTTTCCCTTCAATATCAATTTAAATATCATCATTTGAAGTAGTAGCATACATGATCTAAACATGTATATGTTCAAATTACAGGATCCAACTGATCAAACTGGTATTGACAACTACATGGTTCAAGAACTTGATGGAACTAAAAACGAGTGGGGTTGGTGCAAGCAAAAGGTAATTAGTAATATACTCTCAACTTTCAAATCTTAAAATTTAATTTTATTTATTTCTTTTCTTATTTATAAATGATCTACTTTCTTGTTTACAGCTTGGAGCAAATGCCATTCTAGCAGTGTCTCTTGCACTCTGCAAAGCAGGTGCTAGTGTCAAAAACATTCCCCTTTACAAGGTAATATTATTTTTTTTCCAAATAAATAAATCCAATCTTCTTTCTCATCTAATATCTGACTAAAAAACTTCTCACAGCATATTGCAAACTTGGCTGGAAACAAGAAACTAGTATTACCAGTACCTGCATTCAATGTCATCAATGGTGGATCACATGCTGGAAACAAGCTTGCTATGCAGGAATTCATGATTCTTCCAACTGGTGCTTCAAGTTTCAAGGAAGCCATGAAAATGGGTGTTGAAGTATACCATAACTTAAAGGTACATTTTTTTTTAAAACATGTTTCTTCATCAACCCATATAAACATCATAATCACACAATAATCTTTACTTGTGTTGACACTTGACATCACAGTCTGTTATCAAGAAGAAATATGGTCAAGATGCAACAAATGTTGGTGATGAAGGTGGATTTGCCCCTAATATTCAAGAAAACAAGGAAGGACTTGAGTTGCTCAAAACAGCCATTGGTCAAGCTGGTTACACTGGAAAAGTTGTGATTGGAATGGATGTTGCTGCATCTGAATTCTATGGAAAAGACAAAACTTATGATCTCAACTTCAAAGAAGAGGTGTCTTTTTTTTCTTTTTTTTTAAATCATTCAACACCAGGAATACATTTTGTTTGATTGATTTATTGAATCGGTGTGTGTGTGTTTGTGTGTGTGAAGAACAACAACGGATCACAAAAGATTTCAGGAGTACAACTGAAGGATCTTTACAAATCTTTTGTGAGTGAATACCCAATTGTCTCCATTGAAGATCCATTTGATCAAGATGATTGGGAGACGTATGCCAAGATGACTGCTGAATGTGGTGACAAAGTACAGATTGTTGGAGATGATCTTTTGGTCACTAACCCAACTGTAAGTTTTCCATAATTCAATTACAAATCTCCTTCAAGGGCAAAATCGTCATTTTGAAAAAAAAGTTAACATCTGAGTAGTTACCAGACGATATTTGCAACAGACCCAAAGATTAGTATAGTAGCACAAGGACCAAATAATAATAATAATATATATATATAAGTTGGTCTTTAAAAAGTAAGGAAAATTCCTAATTTAACCTTTTAGTTGGGAATTGTGTTTACAGAGAGTTAAGAAGGCAATCAGTGAAAAGACATGCAATGCCCTTCTCCTGAAAGTGAACCAAATTGGATCAGTGACTGAGAGTATTGAAGCTGTGAAAATGTCGAAGCAGGCTGGTTGGGGTGTCATGGCCAGTCATCGCAGTGGGGAAACCGAAGATACCTTTATTGCTGACCTGTCAGTCGGTTTGTCAACGGTAATTTTCTTTTCTTTATAATAAATAAATTAATCCTCATTTTAATTTAAATTTAAATAAATAAATATTCCCATAAATTAAATACAATACAATCTGCAGGGGCAAATCAAGACGGGAGCACCTTGCAGATCAGAGCGTCTCGCCAAGTACAATCAGGTAGTTTTTGACTTTTGTATATAAATATAATGTAAGTAAATTTACCTTATTACCCTTGGTGGTCGCTAAAACTGAATGAATCTCTACTATAGCTGCTGAGAATTGAAGAGGAGCTGGGGTCAGAGGCGGTTTACGCTGGAGCAAACTTCAGGAAGCCTGTTGAGCCGTATTAGATTTGCGGTTGAATTTGAAAGAAATGCCCATCATCTAAATAAAGGGAAAAGGAGGAGAAGAAGAAGGGCAAAATGGTCATTTCTCTCTCTCTCTGATAATAATGGGCAATGGTTTTTGGTTGTAGGAGGCCAGAGTTATTAGTTTGTACTTCGGAATGGATTTTGTTTTGTGGTAGTTGATGTTTTTGGCCTCCGTTTTGTAATGTTGCTTTTACCTTACCATTTTCGGAATGGGTTGGAAAATGGAATCACGTGCTTTTTCTTTTTTATGTTTTACATCGTTTTTCTCTTTCTGCATTGGAAATAAGCTCTTACCATTTTCAGTTTCTTTCAAGATCCTCTCGAAAATAATTTCCTTATTACTATAGCTTAAAAATACATATACAAAAGGAGCTTAAATAATGACAAATGATATGCTGCCAAGTAGGGATGGAAGTGAACCGAGTTATTCGGGATTGACTCGTTAAAAGCTTGACTCGAGATTGAATTAAATGAGCCCGAGTCGAGCTCGATCCTAAATATGAGGCTCGTTTATTAAACGAGCTCGAGCCAAGCTTCAATCAGTAAACTCGTGAGCCTAAACAAGTATATATATATATATATATATATATATATATATATATATATATATATATATATATATATATATATATATATATATATATATATATATATATATATATATATATATATAGAGAGAGAGAGAGAGAGAGAGAAAAGAAAGAGAGAGTTAGGTTCAAATGGTTTTAGCAACTATTGTGTGCATGAATGCACCAATAGGAAATTAGGAAAAAATAAATCATTTAAGGGTATTATAGTAATCTTTGCATAATTAGTTATGGAAGATTAACAACAATTCCTTATATCACGCAAGAAGCAAAGATAAATATAGAACATTAGCCCTAAATCTATTTTAATCGGCGCCCAACACTGCGCATCTATCTTCCTCCTCCACTACCCGATTACAAAATTTCTTCTTTCACTTCAACAGACAAAGGGTATCTTGACTGGAAATGGAATTCACGTCACTCACTTTCCTGGGCCTTCGATCGAAAACCCATTCCGACTCAACCCTCTACTCTTCCCCAAAATCAAGCGATCAAGCGAGATGAAATGGCAAAGATTTGTATCGTTCCTTATTCTAGCAGTTTTGGTACTAATGAAAATGGTCTATTATGGTACGGTTTTCGTATTTCTTGATGATTGGTTAGGGTTACAAAGCCCAGCAGGTTGGATAAACGTCATGATCTTCACTTCGTTAGCATCGTTCACTCTTTTCTCGTTTTTCGTCTCCGTTCTCACTGATCCTGGTGGTGTCCCATCTGGGTATTTCCCTGATATTAAGGACAACTCAGATCAAGAATCGAGAGACGCTGTAAGATTCACGTTTTATTCATATCCCCTTCGAATTCTTCATACATATTTTGATCAGACCCATATCGGTTTTCTCTTTATAACAACTTATGTTAATTGAATCCGATGATTATTTGTGTTTAAATTGACCCAAAGGGTGATGATAAGGTTAAAAACTTTGTTCAAGATAACGAATCATCTATGAATACATTGAAATATCCCAATTAGTTTTATTGTTGTAGAATACTTGTTAGAATACTTTCTACCTAATCAAAATCACAAGGAATTCAACCAAATAAATACTTCATATCGATTTCATATTATTTACACTTGAAATCACTTATATCTTTTTCTTGATAAATACGATGCATATTTCAGGAAGCACTTAAAAAAAGATGTGACAAATGTCCTCCATACAAGCCTCCAAGAGCACACCATTGTCGAGTTTGCAGAAGGTGTGTCTTAAAAATGGTGGGTATGAATGGATTGAACTCACAATAACATAATCTATGTTTTGACCTAAAAAGTCAAATATTTTTTTTTCATCGTGTTATCTTCTCGTTCTTTAACTTTTGTTTAGAATCATCATTGCACATGGATAAACAATTGAATTAATTTTGTTTGATTTCATATACCAACATAGTAAAGGCTTAATATCATATGACAATATAGATTGGTGAAAGCTACTCATCTTGTTCTAGAAAATTGTTTATAAAAGTAAGTAATTTGTTTGTGTATTATTTTGGTTCAATTTGTGATTTTGAATTCCAATTTCTACTCTCCCTTTGTTATTGTGTATTTGGAATCTAAAATTATATTAGCAGTAAATACGATACTTTTTAATGTATTCTAGGTATTTTGTCAGAATATATTCTGCCAGAATAAAATCTATGTATTCTGCCAGAATATATTCGATGTATTCTATCAGAATATATAAAGTGATAGTTAATTGCAGTCAACATGTTTTTAACCATTATTAGTTTTTGTTGTGTTTGTGATAGAAATGGTTGGAAGAATGTGTTGAAAACCTAATAGGAATAACTTGAAGAATGAATAAAGTTTAATCATACTCACATTTTAATAATGTTGTTATTTTTTAGGAATTTTATTCATTTTTGTTAATATTCTTTTAGAATATGTATAACTATATTAAAATGTATAAAACTTTTAGTCTGTAAGAATATATATGGATTTGTATTTAAGTTTGGATGTATAAGAATATATTAGAATGCTGTTATTTTTCAACATCGGATTCAAGAACTTTGTTATTCTTCAATAATATTCTAATAGAATAAATTCTGAAAGAGCATTATTCCAAATAAAAACATATTCTGACAGAATAAAATCGGTTATGTTTACAAATTATGTTAGAATTAAAATTGAATTAATTAAAAAAAAATCATATTTTTAAAATTAGGAGAATTAATTATCCATAAATATCCGAAAATTTTCTTTTATAATTGTAGTTAATTGTCCAAAATACCATTTTGCTAAAATTTATATGTTTATATGGTACATGTTATCCCATTGAAATATCATACAGTCTCAAATCATATCCATTGATGAATTACATCTGTTGGTCTAGATTTGTGCATTGTGACACACAATCGTTAGTAAAAACAAAATAATCTAACCATATATATATATATATATATATATATATATATATATATATATATATATATATATATATATATATATATATATATATATATATATATATATATTTTTATATATTAAAAAAAAGATGTTTGAAGAATTAGGGATGTAAGGTAATAGTAAACGAGCTTCTTAACGAGTTTGAACCGAGCATACGCTTATCTAGGCTCATCATGCAGAAAAAGAGTCAATCTCAAGACCAAGTTGAGCCTTGCTCGAGCCGAGCTCGGTGCAATAAAGCTCGAATCGAGCTCGAGCCCTTCATAAAAAATAGTTTTTCAATATTTTTAAGTTTATTTGGTATTTTGATTTATACTTTGGATTTAAAATGATGTTTAAATGTTATTTTGATTTTGTATTTAACGGGAAATTTAAATTAACATTTTAAATATAGTAAGTTGATAATTCAAAAAATCTATCATTAATATGATAATACTTCACATTTTACGGTATGAACACAAATATTCATATATATATATATATATATATATATATATATATATATATATATATATATATATATACTTTGTGTATATAAATATCTACCATTATTCTTATTGTCGAATATATAGATAATTTCACATTGTGATGCACTACAAAACTCTTCATATTTTGTTTATATAATTTTGCATTACTTACATTGGTTATGTAAAAAATAGGGTTACTATTTCACGGTAATTAATAACATGCTAAACTTGTTATATAGGGATAAAAGGTAATCCGTCCATGATAAATTTGTATGTTTCAAAAAGTTTTCCTATGTTATATAGGCATAAAAATCTTATGTTATTAGATTGCATATTGTTAGAATGTGTGTTGCAATCCAACCAATAAGAAGATGGATAAGAGAGCGCCTCATGACCCAAAATAGGTGGTCCGAAGTAGTCACCTCATGAGTTAATCTACTTTTTGCTGTAATGGTTAAGAGGTTCAACAAGTCATTCGAGCCAACAAACAACCTTTAAGCAGTAATGAATTTCAAGTTGTTTGAACTTACTAGCACCTGAATTACTATCCAACCAAGATGAAGATGACATGATGCTAGAAGATCATGAAAAGCATGTAATAATTTGGTCATTCTTGTTATAGTTGAGAATGATCGAATATAGTGAGTTGTAGGCTAAGTCAATCATCATAACCATTTTTGTTTATATTCGAATAAAATGCTTCTTTAGATTACTTATTCATTAGATGATAAGTTAAACATCCAAAACCATTTAGTCAATCGTATATGAATGATTATGCCAAAATGTTGGTTCAAATTTCTTTTGCAATAGACAGACAACCCGAAAGAACCAATACAATAATAAGGATACAAGATTCCAAAAATCTGGGAAAGGGTATCTATATTGTTATAAATCATATATTCAACTAACTATTACAAATTGCACATATGGAACACAATCGCCTATATCGATGACCTAATAGGCTTGTGAGAAGTGAGATTATCGATGACCTAATAGGCTGAAAACACAAACACATAACTATTGTTTCTACTTGAAGGTTGAAGCTCATCATAAAGAAAAAAATAGTGTTGAAGAATTGACTTTGTTGTTTGGGTGAAAAAAATGGGAATTATGGCTACTACTTTAGCACTAAAATTATGTATGTTTGTATTAATGTTTAGTTTGAACATTTTTATATGAATGTTTTTAATTTTCATTTGGATGTTTAATACTTAATTGTCTAAAATTGGGATATGTTTGCATCAACCATTAAGAATTTATCCATGTTTAATTTTATTTATGAAATTTGACCCACAAACCCAAATCTGATCCACGAACCCGTCAACCTATGAACTCGTATAAATAAATGGGTTGGCGGGTCATATGTGGGTTTATGTTTCAAACCCGCCAACTCGTGACATATATATATATATATATATATATATATATATATATATATATATATATATATATATATATGGGTTGTGTTTGGATTGACATATTTTGACTCGTCAACCCACGACTCTCCAACCCGAACACGACACGATTATTAGGTCATGCACTCCATTTTATAGCGGCTCCAAATCCACCAACCAAGCTGTGGTCCTCAATCTTTAGTCTAGGTACACTTTAGGCCCCGTTTGATAGTTGCTGATTGAGAAAGTACTGACTGAGAAAGGTCTGTCTGAGTAAGAAATCATGTTGTTTGATTGAAAATCTGACCGAATGTGCTGACTGGTATAAAATGACCTTTTTACCCTGATGCTATACATGTTTCTATGCAATATTATAATAATAATAATAATAATAATAATAATAATAATAATAATAATAATAATAATAATTTATACAAAAACCTCCACCATAATAGACATTAAATATATTATTTTAAAGATAAAACACAAAAAACCCTTCAGCTTGCTGGTAAACACCATTGCTTTTACAAGGGAGACCCAAGTTCTATTCTTGTAGCCTTCATTAGGTGCGAATTTTTATCCAAGCCAAGGGTACTATTGGAAAGCCTTGTTTTCTTTCTCAGTCAGCCAACTCTCAACTTCTTTCTCGATCAGACATTGCTTTCCGAGTCAGACGCCAAGATTTTGTCTATCAAACACCTTTCGTCTGACCGAGTCAGCCAAAATGTCTGACCTAACTCAGTCAGATGTCATATCAAACAGGGCCTTAGATCCCCCAGCTTCAAGCCCATCGCACCCATTAATCACTAACACACACTTAACCATTTTAAGTAGTGCAACACAAATAATAAAAATAAATTTGTACATTCCATTGCTAAGATTGACTTTAATATATGACATTTCAAAACATATGTTTCCTAGTGATAAATTGAGAAGTAATTCACGTCTTATAATATAACATACTTTTGGTTCGATAGCAATTTAAATAGAAATGTATCGAAGACTTTCTGTCCAAAAAATAGATTTTCGTTCATTGATTTTAGAGAATATGACTTATCAAGGTAATTAACTTTTCGGTATGTTCACATCTGGGTAACTATCTTTTTTTTGTACATATATAGGTAACAAACTTTTTGGAAGTGTTCACATATGACCATTATGACCTGCTATAGCAGGTTAAATCTTAGATGTAAACTCTTTCAACAAGTTTGTTACCTAGATGTGTACAAAAAAAATAGTTACCCAAATATGAACAAAATGAAAATTAAAAATTAAATTACATGAATGGTCCCTATGGTTTGGGGGAATTTGTGGTTTTGGTCCCTAATTTATTTTTTTAACTTAAATGGTCCCTACTATTTATTTTTGTTGCGCGTTTGGTCCCCGTCTTACCTAAAAATACTATTGTGCCCTTATTAATTTATTTTTTTAATTAATTTTCTTATCTATGTATTTATTTTATACATATTTAAAAAAAATTAATAGACCACACATATTTGTATCTTCTCGGATGATCTCTACTGTTTATTTTTAATTAATTTTTTTTTAAACTTGGATAATCCTTACTGTTTATTTTTGTTACGCGTTTGGTCTCTGTCTTATGTAAAAATACTATTTTTCCCTTATTATTTTTTTAAATTAATTTTCTTATTTATGTATTTATTTTTTATAAAAAAATTAATATACCCCACATATATGTATCATATCACCGTAAACCTGAAACCACATTTGAGAAATTTAATTTGAGTCTTACCATTCACCATCTCATCTCTAATCCTCCCCATCTTCTATTTCTTTTCCATCCTTAGTAACATCAACGTCTTCACCGTCCTTCTTTTTTTTGGTACTTCAACTCAGGAAAACCAACACCATAACCTACTGTCTCTTCATATTTAGTGGGTTGTGGTGTTGTTTTGACGGAGTTGAAGGACCAAAAAAAGAAGTGATGATGAAGACGTCGATATCACTAAAGATGAAAAATAAATAGAAGTTGAGAATGATGAAAGATGGGATGGTGAGGAGATACAGATATGTGAGGTCTACTAATTTTTCTTAAACATATAAAGCATAAGTACATAAGCAAGAAAATTAATTTAAAAAAAATAATAAGGGCACAATAGTCTTTTTAGGTAAGATAGAGACCAAGTTCGTAACAAAATTAAATAGTAGGGACCATCCGAGTTAAAAAATTAAATTAATTAAAAAATAAATAGTAGGGATCATCCGAGGAGATACAAATATATGTGGTATATTAATTTTTATAAATATGTAAAAAATAAAAATAGATAAGAAAATTAATTAAAAAAATAAATTAATAAGGGCACAATAGTATTTTTAGGTAAGATGGGGACCAAATGTGCACCAAAAATAAACAATAGGAACCATTTAAGTTTAAAAAATAACTTAGAGACCAAAACCACAAATTTCCCCAAACTACAGGGACCATTCATGTAATTTAATTTTTATTTTTCGTTTTGTTCATATTTGGGTAACTATTTTTTTTGTACACATTTAGGTAACAAACTTGTTGAAAGCGTTCACATTTACGATTTAACCTGCTATAGCAGGTCATAATAATCATATGTGAACACTCTCAAAAAGTTTGTTACCTACATATGTACAAAAAAAAAGATAGTTACCCATATGTGAACATACCGAAAAGTTAATTACCTTGATAAATCATATTCCCTTGATTTTAAGACAACATGTAAATGTTTATGAAATGTGTTGAAAACTTATGTAATAATATGTGAACTCATTTGATGACTACAAGTTATTTTAATCAATCAAACGTAGCATATGACCAAAAGACAAAATTACTATTTCGATGTTAAAAAACTTACCTTATAATATTGGGAAATTGAGCAATCTAACCATAATGTATAATGTAACATGTATTTGAAAAAAAAAATAATAACCATTTAGTCTAGAATATACATTTCGTACTAAAAAAAAAAAAATTTTCTAAGAAAAAAATACATTTTGGATTGTTTTCTAAAATGAAATTTCAAAGTTCAGGAAAAAAAAAAAAAAAACTCTAGAATTTCAATAACAATTCCGATATCCGATGAACAATTTCGAAACTTCAAAAAAAAAATCATTTTTACTTAAATCTAACAAAAAGTTAAACAAAATAATAAATGTGAACTTTATCGTATATATTATATTATGACTTAAAAGACATTTGATTTATAAACTAAGACATTAAACATTTCAAATTTGATATTTTGCACATAAATAGAAAGATATATTTGAAAAAAAAATGGAAAAAATAATAAACTCTGAAATTTAAAAATCAAATCTAGAACGCAGCATTTGGGAGTAACTTATCATTTTTTTTTTAAAAAATTGAAAAAAAAAATCTAATTTTTAATTGTTAGTTTAGTTAATATCTCCCTATACTATAAGTCTATAACAATACTAATAAAATAGTAGTTTTTTTGTCATGTGTCAACATATTATATCACTTAATTAATATGTTGTCACTTATTAATATATTAGTTACCCATTTTGAATTTATCAGATTCTCTCATTAATATGATGTTATTTGTCAATATATTTACTCTATTTTAAGTTTTAAATTTTATATTATTGTTTTCATTAATTCACCAATAAAAAATATCTAATATATATTAAAAATTAATTTTACATATTTATTTGAATTAACAATTATAATTTCATATAACTAATAAAAACATCTCATAATTAATGATTTATTTAAAATAATTAATTAATAATTTTGAGTTTTTACTATAAAAGTTTAATTAATCTTATAATTGTCGTTCTACTGATTATAAACTAGTCCCATAATATTTATATGCATCTTTCGATAAATAAATATTTATAAATATATATTAAACCAAAAATAATAACATGATATGATATGATACTAATATTTTCAATAAATTCATCATAAAAACTGAAAGGGTTTTTGACATAAAAGCCTCCAATTTTACCAATATATATATATATATATATATATATATATATATATATATATATATATATATATATATATATATATATATATATATGTCCAAAGTCGTTTTTTTTGTGCCACAAATGCCTCAAATACTTGAAACTTTGTTCAAATTTGCCATTTACCTTGATTTTACCTTCTATGGTTGGTAGTCCACCTGATCTTCTTTTTAAAGCAAAACCACCACCACACTCTGCCATCACCACCACCCTCTGTCACAATCTGCCACACACCAACACCACCACAACCATTTCCCGTCATCCACTACCACCCAACGCTACCATTATCACTCCATCACAACAACCCTTCACCACCTTTAACCCACATTTACCACACACAATCCACAATAATCAATCATCTTCTTCACACCACAACCTCACCATTAACCTACCTCTATTTATACCGTGAAAACAATGAAGCACAAGACTCACATGGTATCAGTTACGATAAAGCTCTCATTGAACACAATAATATGTAACATCTCCCTTAGTTCTTTCTTCAGCTCCAAATTAGCTTGCTCTTGATCGTAAACAAGATCAATACAAAGAATTTCATAAGTTTAGAAAAGGAATTTGCATCAGAAAGAATGGTTGTTATGAATCATAATCACACACAACAATTGCAAAAAATTAATCACCCACTAAAAGCCCTCATTGGAATGAAGCCCCCGAATAAAATCCCTTACTGAAAACGAATGTTCTGTTTAAAGTAAACCCCCATAAAGACGAGGGCTTTAGCGTGTAGACCGGTGATCAATGGTGGCTTTGAGAGAGCTTGTGGGGGCTTTAGTGGTGATGGATGGTCAAAAGCAAATGGTGATTTAGAGAGTTTTCGGTGGGGTATAGAGGTGTTGGTAGAAGCTCATAGTTTGATGGTAGCGTTAGATTGTAGATGGGCGGTCGATAGAGGCTTTAGAACGGTTTTTATGGAGAATAGAGGTAGTGGAAGATGGTCAGCAATGGATGGTGACTACGGGAAGGATTAACGTGACTAAATGACTAGCTACCTTCTCTTGACATGATAAAAGAACGTAAGTGAAAAATCTTACCCAAATGTAAGGCATTTGTGCAAATCGACTTCGGGCATAACCAATTTTTTTGTTTAAAGTTATGGGCTTTTATGTCAAAAACCCAAAATTAAAATCATTATAATTTACTTTAATTTTGTATATTTATTTTGTTAAAAGTTTTCATTATTTCAAAACAATAAAAATGATTTTCTCATGGTTTTTATTAAATGTAAATTTTGAAAGTAGGAAACCCTCGTTCTCCCATTGATTTGCCCATAGCGGATATATACAATACAATCAGGTCTATAACTATGGAAACACGTATACATCAAAATAATAAAAGATATTTACAATAAAACATAATATATATCTAATATATCAATATATATATATATATATATATATATATATATATATATATATATATATATATATATTGACTAATACACCCCCGCAGTCTGACCGATGGTAGCAATCCGAAGACTGGACTTGAACTTCTGAAATAGAGGCTTAGGTAGACCTTTGGTGAAAATGTCCGCATATTGATAGTCAGCAGGAATATGAAGAACTCGAATGGAGCCGATGCGCACTTTATCTCGGACGAAGTGTATCTCGATTTCCACATGTTTGGTTCGTTGATGTTGCACGGGATTCCCTGTAAGATAAACAACAGAAACATTGTCGCAAAATATGATTGTGGCTTCCCGAGTAAATACAAATAGTTCTGTCAAGAGATTCCGAAGCCATGATGTCTCTGCAGTAGTGTTTGCAACGCCTCGGTATTCAGCTTCGGCACTAGAGCGAGAAATTGTGTTTTGTCTTTTTGAAGACCAAGAGACTAGATTATCTCCCATAAAGACACATATCCTGATGTGGATCGTCTGGAGTCTGGACAACCCCCCCCAATCAGCATCAGAGTAAGCAACCAGGTTAGTAGATTTGGAGCGAGTTATTGGGAGACCATGAGAAATAGTGCCTTTCAAGTATCTCAAAATCCGTTTGAGGTATGCAAGATGTGGTTCGCGGGGAGCATGCATGAAAAGGCATACCTGTTGGACGGCATAAGTAATATCTGGACGTGTGAAGGTGAGGTATTGTAAAGCACCAGCAAGACTGCGGTAGAGAGTACCGTCTGTAAGTAAGTCACCAGCAGTAGCACTGAGCTTGGAATCCGTGTCACATGGAGTGCCACTTGGTTTACAATCGAACATGTTTGCACGCGATAAGATGTCAGCAACATAAGATTCTTGAGAGAGAAATAAACCATGTGGTGTATGATGTACCGTAATACCCAAAAATTGATGTAACGTTCCAAGATCAGTCATAGCAAACTCCTTAGATAAAAGTGAATTGAACTGTTGAAGGAGTTGGGTATTAGAAGCAGTTAAGATAATGTCGTCCACATATAGGAGAAGGTAAGCCATGTCGGATCCATGGTTGTAGACAAACAATGAAGGATCACTTTTAGTGCTTTGAAAACCACAACTAGTTATGTAATTAGCGAACCTTTGGTACCATGCCCTGGGGGCCTGTTTGAGGCTATATAGAGATTTCCGTAACCTGCACACATATGATGGATTATTTTTATCAACATAACCTGGAGGTTGGGACATATATACCGTCTCGTTTAAATCTCCATGCAGAAAAGCATTCTTGACATCCAATTGATGGATTGGCCAAGATCTTGAAACAGCCAGGCTCAAAATAGTCCGGATGGTAGTAGGTTTCACTACTGGACTAAAAGTTTCATCGCAATCAATACCAACCTATTGTGATCTTCCATTTACGACTAAACGAGCCTTATATCTCTGTAAAGTACCATTAGCATGAAATTTATGACGAAACAACCAGATACAATTTATGACATTAGTATTAGCAGGTCTAGGTACCAATTCCCACGTGTTATTATCTAATAAAGCCGTATATTCGTCGGTCATGGCATTGCGCTAATTTGGATCATTGAGTGCAGCACTGTATGTCTTAGGTAACTGAGAAATGGACTGGGTGTTGTGAGTAAGAAGGTTTAAGGGTTGTTTGGGTTTGGAGGTACCATCCCTGAGACGGGTGGTCATAGGGTGACTGTTGAATATATATATATATATATATATATATTGATATATTAGATATATATTATGTTTTATTGTAGATATCTTTTATTATTTTGATGTATAAGTGTTTCCATAGTTATAGACCTGATTGTATTGTATATATCCGCTATGGAAACACGTATACATCAAAATAATAAAAGATATCTACAATAAAACATAATATATATCTAATATATATATATATATATATATTTTGACTAATAAATTTAACTCCTTTCATTCTTTCAACTTGTCTCAATCCGATCCAAGGGATTTATATACAGAAAAGAGAACACAATCAACTCTTTTTGGTCTCTCCCCGAAGATCCAGAAACCCTAACCCTAGCCGCTCCAACTGCTAGAAACGATACGAAAGAATGGCGGAGCACTTGGCTTCCATATTTGGTACGGAAAAGGACCGAGTCAACTGTCCTTTCTACTTCAAGATCGGAGCCTGTCGCCATGGAGATCGATGCTCAAGGCTCCACACCAAACCAAGCATCAGCCCTACCCTATTGCTTTCCAATATGTACCAACGCCCCGATATGATCACTCCAGGTGTTGATCCTCAGGGTCAGCCCCTTGATCCTAGCAAAATCCAGGATCACTTCGAGGTTTTCATTCCCCTAATTAAATTCCTCTTATTACTTTGTCGTATATCTTAACGATCTGTCTCTAATTTAGCTTGTACTAGCTTTGTTTGCATATTAAGCTATTCAGATTTGACGTCTGGTTTCATTTTTGCTTAGTATACGTATTTATAGAGATATCACATTCTTACCGACAATAAACACTTCTGAATACGTATTCCATTAGGTCAACCGGTATTGGTGCTTCATTTCATACCGGTATTGGTGATCCTCATCTATCTCATAGAGATTAGTAATTGTTACTAATGTAGTGTTGTAGGGAAGATGACTCTTGTTTGTTTAAATCTTCATTCTAGTGATCCTCATCTAACCTTCAAATCCATGTCTAAAACACAGGATTTTTATGAAGATCTGTTTGAAGAGCTTGGCAAATACGGAGAGATTGAAAGCCTAAACATTTGTGATAATTTGGCTGACCATATGGTATAATCGTTTCCACATTTTCAAATTCATTAACTAATTGCTTATTAAATGCTCACTAAGATGAAGTTTCTTCTCTCTATATAGGTTGGAAATGTGTATGCACAGTTCAGGGAAGAAGAACATGCTGCAGCTGCTCTCCAGAATCTCAGTGGAAGGTTTTATGCAGGTTTAGACATTAATTTCAACTTTACTTTCTTATCAAACAAACTTTTCAAATCATCAAAAATGTTCTCCTTTAAACAAACTAATGATTCGTTTATATCTTCAGGTCGTCCCATTATCGTTGACTTTTCTCCAGTGACAGATTTCCGTGAAGCAACTTGCAGACAATATGAAGAAAACGTATGCAATCGTGGTGGCTATTGCAACTTCATGCATCTAAAAAAGATCAACAAGTATGAATCTTTTCATTTCATTTTACATCTTCCACCACTTTTCATCTTCTTATTTCTATCTTTTTCTCCAGAGATTTGAGGAGGCAGTTATTCGGGAGGCGTAGGAGGAGTCGAAGCAGAAGCCGTAGTCCTCCGAGACACCGGAATCATGATGACCGCCCACAAGGCGGTGGTGGTGGTGGTGGTGGTCGTGGGTATGGGAGAAGAGGTGGTGGTGGTTACTCTGATCACCGGAGCAATGACAGGGGGAGGCGGCCGAGGAGTAGGAGTCCGGGGAGGAGAGGAGGGAGGAGCAGAAGTCCGGGAGGGAAGAGAAACCGGAGTCCGGTTAGGGAAGGGAGTGCTGAAAGAAGGGCAAAGATTGAACAATGGAATAGAGAAAAAGAACAGGCGAAATCTGGAACTAATAATGCTTCGAATGTTAATGAAAATAAGGAAGTTGGTAATAATAATGATGATGGTGGTTTACAAAATGGGGAAAATTACCGTGATGCCCCTCAGCAGAAGCAGCAAGATGATGGAAATTATGATTACTGATTGATCAATGCCGAATTGTCTGGTTTGTTTTCTGTTTCTTGATCTTGGTTTTATACAATTTGTTTTTTTTTTTTTTTGAAAGATAAATGAGAGTTTAAATTGATTTGGGCGAATTAGAGGAGATAAGTAAAAGTATTTTTTAAAAAGAAAAAAAAAAGGAATCCCACTTGGAAGATATGGCTTACTGCCTGCTTTCCATGTGCAGGAGTACAGGTTGACCGGTCAAATCTATTTTCTACTTTTGTTGACCTATAATGGTTTGTGAAGAATGGTAAATTGTTAGAGGATTAGGTTATTGCAGGGGGGTATTGAAGTAATTTTATAAGAAATGTGATCTTACATGATTTACTACTAGTTTTGCAGGTTCAGGGAAGGTGCTTATTTTGTGCAGTTTATCATTATATTTTTATACAGGTCATCTTCATCAATGTTACAGTTGAGGAAGTAAGGTGATCAGAAGTTCATTAATGGTTGATTTGTGAAGAACAGCTGGTGAAGTAGGAAATCTGATGTCAACTTCACTGTTTTTGTTAGGGAAAAGTCAGTTTCACTGTTTTTGTATGTTTTTGTAACGTTTGACAACTTTTTGTTGGTTTTTGGTTTGTACTATGAAAGATTGAGAAGTTCAAATGGAGTTTTCTGTGATATTTCTGATTGAATTTTAGACTTGTTGCCCCCCTTTTTTATGGCTTAAAGTGTTGGTCTGTAGCATTTGGGCTAAGTGTTTAGGGTTTTTGGTATAGAACATAAATGGAATGTTCACCAAAGTGACTACTTTTGGTCGATGAATGTCACAAAATAGCCTTAATGCGTAGATTTTTGAAATTCCATGGTTTTTTCAACTCACTTGTTTTTGTGACTTTTCAGAAATGAACAGTTGAGCACCACTTTGAAAATTCAGTTTACATGTTTATTAAATAAAAAATTTGCAAGTTATTTAAGTTTTAGTATATGTGGACATGTTTGTTATATGAAATGACTATTGGTATCAAAGTCTTTACAAAAAACATGATTTAGTATTTTGATATGTTGAGTTTTTTTAGAGATGGAAAAGGAGAGAAGGATAAATAGCCATATTTTCATCTGCCCAAAAGTGGGCTGGTTGGTAGGGGGAGGAGGACAGACACAGTTCAGGTGTTTGCGATTTGACTACTTGAAACAACTTATTATATATATTATTTTTTAAGCAGCACAATCTAGTGTCAAAAAACTTGATTGAGCTTCAGTGGTAATTAATGTTTCTTCTTAAAAATTGTAGCTATTCTTTAGATAAAAATATCTTTTTTTGTGAATAATACCTTGGTTAGCATCATATGCTTTTAGCTTGATTTTATGTACTCACGTTTGAATAGGGCTATGTTTTATTTGACAACACATACACACCTAAAATCTACGAGCAAATAGCATATATTGTCAAAAACAGATGATTACATTCAACCAAACCAAAACCATTAATCACCATAAAAATGAGTAGATAGAGCATCATCAACATAACTGCCATATCATCAATCAATATTCCAAACAGACAAGATTAAGGATAGAATTGTTTTTTTTCAATACTAAGTACTAACAAACCTCTACTGTTTAAACATCATCATCATCATGATATTCAAAAACTACTACCCTCCTCATCTTCAACAAAATCTTCCATCCTCTCACTCACTTTCCATTCATTTACTTGCACTGTGCTTCGCCTGGTTATGAGACGAAAGAGCACCCTCTGTCTTAAAGTTCCTGCAAACACACACACACACACACATTATAAAACACATACCCTAACATTTACACAACATATAATCCATCAACAGAAAAATCAAAATACCTGTTGCACGATTTGCAAGAATGAGCACCACCATCAGTAGCCGGACTTTTCTGGTTCGACTTGCTTCCGCCAGCTGGCGTCTTAGCAACCGCCTGCTTTGATGGATGAGGTGTCGCTATATGCACGGCTCCACCCTTCTTCCCTTCTGTCAAACAATATTTCAACACAAAGATTTATATAAACTTCAACGTTATCTATATATAAATAATTATATACTATATCATTTATAAAACAAAACAAAAAACTAACCAGTCTTCTGAGGGGTAGCAGCAATCTTTGTTTTCTTCTTGTCAGAAGGGGTCTTGCTTGCAGACTCATTCTGTCTCTTCTTTCCTGATTGTTCCTGAATTATCATTATTAAAACAAACACACAAAAATCAATATTTATATATGCCATGTAATCATTCTTAAATATAAGTTTATATCCAACCTTTTTGGGTGTCTCTTCCTCCTCATCACTGTCTTCTTCATCATCAGAGGAATCCTCATCATCCTGAAAAACAATGCATCAACATTTTATGTTTATATGAAGGCTTCAATGGCAGCTTCTATGCTGTGTATGTATGTATGTATGTATGTATGTATGTACCTCATCATCAGAATCTTCAGAAATTGCATCAGAGTCATCACTGTCATCATCATCATCTGACTCTTTCACATCTTTTTCAGGTTCAACAATCTTCACCTTCTGTTTTCCAGCAGCAGATGACTTCTGTTCTTTCTTAGGAACTACCTCTTTTTTCTCCTCTTTCTTTGCCTCTTGCTTTCCTAAAAACACATAACATTTCTTTCAATTATGTCGAACTATCAGATATTCAAGAAATTAGAAGCAAAACAATCCATTAGTCTATTACCATTAGCCACTGGAAGTGGAAGCTCTTCCTCCTCATCATCCTCAGAAGAAAAATCTTCAGACTCAGTGATCACAGAACACAAAGGGAAAATTGGTCAAGGTATCAACAAAAGACATAAACATTATTAACACAAAAGATTTCAAGTTGGAAAAACAGGTTGGTTGAGAAAAGGATATCCATGGTCATCAGCAGGGTTGTCAGCTTTGTATCCATACAAATAGATGCTGCTGTTTTTTGAGTTGTGTGAGACTTGAAAGTCTTTGTCAAAGACCAAGTCGAATAGCTGTTGTGGAATCTTCTCAGGGATAAGGGTTCCTAGCACAAGTTTTTTTCCATCAATTGTTATGTGCATGCAAACAGATTCCTTTGTTTCCTTCTTTGTTTCACCAAGACAAGCCTGAGTAGCAAGAAATTTAGTTAGTTGTATAATTAATTATGCAAAACGAGAATATTTCCATTGTAGCAAAGTATTTTATACCTGTGAAAGGTGCAAAACCTTGCCTTCACCAATGACTACATCAAATGACTGGCCACATTTGATCTCAGCACCTGTATCAACAGAATAGAATTAAGAAAACTTGGAGAAATGAAATACATGTAACATTAAACAGGAAGGAAAACTAGGGTTATGAAGAACTGACATTAAGACAACCAAACAATATTCGCATCAGAAAGTTGAGGATGCAGATAACAGAGGGTTGATGGATAAACACCACCAACCACAATATTTGAAACATAGCAAGAGCATTATTGCAAAGAGCGCTCCTCTATATAATCTTATAAATCAAATTTATTGTCTCGTTCCAAAGGAGACAGGGTTTGGTAACATGAAGATACATAGAGACATGAACAGAAAATTTAACCGATTCTGATATATGTAACATTGAGAAAAACAGTGTCCTAGCTAGCATTTTAGTTGCTAATAGTCTACGAAAGATATAACAAAACTTCAAATCTAGACCAACACTTGCAAGTCCTCTTTCATAATAAGAAAAGTAAATCTCTTCAAATGAAGACGGATCAAACAACAAAGCTTAAACACATACTGAAACAGCCTCCCATATCCCGAAGGAGCATAGCGTGTTGACAAATTAATACATAAAGCTACATTCTATTTAATATCAGCGAAGAAAAACAGCACAGATAATAAAATTGTAAAAAACATACATATACGAAGCATCTAATCTCGACTTGAAAACATAAACATACAAAGCATGTGCACGAAACCACGAAACGGAAACAGACGAAAACGAAGAACATCAACAAGGTAAATATACTAGAAGATTTGCGTTACTGGAATCATTATCAAAGCCAGAAGATGGTACGAGTTTTCATCGAAAAAAAAAAACTAACGCCATAAATGAATAGCAAAACACAAATAGAGCGTGTACACGTCAAAATATAAACGAAGAGAGGCAGATTCGTTACCCCAAAACTCCATTGATGAAGAGGAAGAGAAAATTTCGTGAGAGAAGGTAGCGGCAGAGAGAAGTGTGTGTGAGCAGAGAAAACGTTAGGGTTTGGAGGAAACGAATACGGAGTTATAAAGGGAGAGCGGGACGGAGGTATGATACGCTATATCGCAGACTACCCTTAAACTTTTCAAAAATAGAACCCGTCACTTTTGCCCGAAAATGTTTTTTTATTTTCTTTTTAACGTTTGAGATAATACATAGATAATATATTTGTTTGTAGTAGAATATGAACAAATTGTGGGAAAAAGGTTAAGTTTATATTAGTTATGCTTGAAAATCAATGTCTAATCATTTTGTAGGTGTTCGATGGCATTTCTATTAAGTATTAAGTATTAACCGACTACAAAAGATTACAAGGATACAAATACAATACATTGTCAGCCATGGGCCGATAACCGGGCTAATCTATGATAGCATTTACTTATATAGGGATGAGAATTTGGTCCGGAACTCAAACCGAATTAGGTCCAAATATGCAATTCGATTCGGGTTTCAGATATCTATATTATACTTATTTGGTTTTCGGGTTACCAAAATAAGAGTTTACTCGGTTCTAAATACCCGACCCAAATAAGGATTCCTCGTCCCCTTTCTCTTATCGACGGAAATCAAAATCGCGATTCACACTTCTGTCATCGTCGTTCAAAATAGAAAAAAAAAAAAAAGAACTCTACCCTCATTCTCTTCGTTTCAAAATCGACCAATCTTTTCTACTATTTCCAAACTTAAAATCACTTCTGGCGATCATTCATCTTGTTTCGGACTTTCAAAAATTGACATTTCCTATTGTATCTAACGAGTCACAAATTCCTACTTTGTCTAGTCATGAAAAACTAGGCTCCAACTCAAGAAACTCAAGTAAGAAATTAATTCACATTATGTTAATCTACTATGTAAATGTTATTCTTTCAATATGTTATGTTAGTCTTTGAATGTTTTACGTTGATGTATAAAAGTACATTGTTATTCTATTATTCGGGTTATAGAATCATAATACGGGTTTTTTCGATTATATTAGACCCTTAATCATCTTGTATATGTTATTCGGATAATAACCGAACCGAACTGATTAATACTCGAACCAAACCAAACGCGTATTGGTTAATCGGTTCGGTTTTCGGTTCATACAATTACCCTTATTCAGTTATTCGGGTTCGGGTCGGGTCGGTCCGGTTCCGGTCTAAATAGCATCAATATATCTATATATGAAACATATATACATATAGACTAACATCCCATCAAACTTTATCAAGTTAATACTGGTTTTGAAGTTTTGGAAAACAAACATAGAGATTATCTTTATTAAGATGTCAACAGATTATCGGATGTCACATAAATGACATGTAACATCCTAAAATTTAGAACCAAAATTTTCATTTTTAATTAAGTAATAATAAAAACCACTAGTCTAAAAACATCAATAGTATCATCACATATCATAACCGAAACCAATACGTCAACAACCAAAACATGTCATAGGAAAAACAATATCAGAGTACAACTCCCAAATATCTCGTAATGCGGATAAATCATAATGTGATGCGTTGCGATCATACCGAATCCTTTCCTTTTGAAGAAGAAGTACATGAAACCAAAATTGAAATCCGTAAGCACGAACCTTAGTGAGTCCCCCCATCATACCACATAATCACATACTGTCAGGCATATCTGGGTGCCCGGCCTACCCTGTTAGGTATATCTGGGTGCTTGACCTACCCTGTCAGGCATATCTAGGTGTTCGACCTACCTTGTCACACATATATGGGTGCTCTACCTACCCTGTCAGACATATTTGGGTGCCCGACCTACCCTCCAGTGTATTTCAACCGGTTATGGGGTCTATTTTACCCTTACCACTACCACATAATAACATAGCATACAAGCACATAAATATCAACATATAGTGGCATACCAAACAATTATTACAAAGACAATCATATATACTATAAACAACTACTAGTAGGACGACATTGGTGCCTTCGAACCACCTATAAAATGAAGGTAACTCACCCCAACTGAGTATGCCGAAATCGTACTCCTCGGATGGCTCGGGACTCTTTTCCCTAAAGTACAACAAATTCCTTAATAAAATATTAGATCCAAATATGACTCCCTTATGGCCCAACTTCTAATTCGATAAATCATTTATCAACCTCTTTCTCCATAATTCATCCTATCAAATTGGTATGGTGAAGGCAACCCAAAAGAACCATGCTACTATCAGATCAAGTACATAGAAATTATAGTTATGGGCTTAGACACCTAATCCAACAGTCTTCCACTTGGATAAGTCTAATAACTATAACTGCCAATGCAACTTCATAATATGATTAGCAATCGTAGCTCTCAAAAGTCGTTATCGAACTCTGACCTAGTCAATGACGCATCCTTTAGATAATGAATCATATAGTCCTCCGTTCTGCAAGATATCATGTGGACAAAGACATGGAACATAATCATTCTCAATGTCCAACTGTTTGTTTCCCGACTTCTGATTTGTTTGACACAGAACTCAATTGAACACATCAATTCAGTCCTGATCGGGCCCGACACATAAGTCAACACAAAATCATCAAGGGGCCCAAGATATCGCTTTCACCCTCTTAGGATAAAAGAAACAGACAAATTTTGACGTATATGCTTGTACCATTTACTCATCAAATCATACACAACAACACGTTTTACAACATCAAGTTACTAATATTGCAGGTGCATATCCTTTTACTTTCATATCGGTTTTTATTTACGTTTTTATTGCTATTGCCTCGCATCCATATGAGTAGTTGTATCTTAGGGATTACACTTCATGTTTATGTTTGGATTAAAAGCCACATGCATACCATGAGTCTTAAGATAGTAGTGTGAGGTCGTCTCCTTATAAAGTGGGTTCTCAAGATGCGGTAGTTGTGACAAGTGTGAATGGAACCGGGGAAGTGTTATGACAGTCTTCAAAGGTCTTACTACTTTATTGTCGATTATTTTTGGGAACACTAATAGTGGTAAGCATTGGTTGACATCAAGATTGATCACTGGATGATACGAAGGATTGGAAATCTTCCGGCCTAATGTGTTGCAAGCTGCTAGTTGAATCAAAGTCGGGGAGAATTCTCCAGAGGTTCAGGAAACAGAAGGAAGTGTGAATTGAGGATGAGTGTGCATTCTCGACATGAAGGAAGAAGGCCAAGTGGCTTATTAGATTGAGGAGTATGTGGGTTGGGAGTTTGGGAAACTTCCCAACATGGGGTCCGCATCTTTTGGTGTTCGAAAGTTGGCTTTGGGGACTAGGTTGAAGAATTTTCCGACAGAAACGCGAATTTATCCAGGATGTTAGGTCGTATGCGTGAACAGCATGGAAAGTGTTGTATGACTGCGGGATAGTTGTAACATTCACTAGCATTCAGACAAGCGTGGAAAGTGATGTAAGACTGTGGGATAGTTGTAGCATTCACTAGCAGCCAGACAGTGTAGAAAATGTTGTAAGATTGTGGGTTAGTCGCAACATTCATTAGCAACCAGATAGCGGAGTGTGGGCGGGGGCCCATATCTCCTAGTTAGCAGAGTGTGGGCGAGGGCCCGTATCTCCTAGACGGCAAAGTATGGGCAAGGCCCGTATCTCCTAGTTAGCATGATCAAACTCATAAATGGATAAGTAGATAGGATTTAAAGTGAAGTTGTACTTGAGTAGCCTTAGATAGGTGAGACCCGGGGGCAAGGTCACTTCGTAGAACGGCTTGGGTAAGTCCCGTGGACGAGGCTCGTGTGATCATAGCAAGGAATGTGAGATGTGGCAGAGACCGTGGGGTCGAGATATAGAATCGGGGATTCCAGGATTCATAGAGCCAATAGTGGCGAGGTGGATAAAGCGGTTCCAGTAACTGGAGTTTTCTTTGGAAGTCGTTGGGAGCGAATGAGAGTGTGTGCACTGGTTTAGTAACCGGGTGGAATCCGGTATTCCAGATAGTGGACAGATAAGTTTGGACCTGGGAGGTCCCGGGTCCTTTGGAAGGTAGATAAGAGGAAGCATGATGTTTATGCAAAAGTAGTGATTTTGAGGGTTCTAGATCGTAGGGTAGCTTGCGCATCAGAAGAGCAAAAACACTTACAGTTGGATTGAATAATATAAGAGTAATTGATTTGACCCTATTGCACAGCTCTCGTATGAGTCTAACCGTTTCAGGGATGAATCTTCTACTCAAAGGATTATCTAAGCCTTCTGCCAAGTATAAGTATTCTACAGCTGGTTATGGATATGGATTTTGTTCCTGATGGTAGCATCAAGATAATCAGGGTGGGAAGTTTTACGGTTGAACAGTTATACGATAAGGTTTTGGCATGCTAGTTTTTGGAGCATAGGCAGTTCGTTAGGGAGACAAACAATTATAGATTTCAGATCTCGGAAAGACAGAAGTAGTCCTCTGAATGACAGTAAGGATAATCTTTCAACAGGTTTAGAACGTTTTGATGGTTGGATTCAGCTGCCTTGGGAAGCCATTGATTGTGCATGATGATAGTGATACTTCTAGGATAGCGAGTGCTAGTGGCGGTGGGAAACACCAGTTGGTCCGAGACATGTAGGAGGGGAGTTGCGGGTGTGATGCATGAGATGCTTGCGTGGTAGGTGACTATACCGTACTTCGAAGACGAAGTCCAGTTTAAGCGGGGTAGAGTTGTAACACTCAGAAAGCAGAAGGCTAGATGGGGAAAAAATCTACAAACAAGAAGTTAAATCGTCGGGTTCAAGGGTGAGAACTCGACGAGTAGGAGCGATGGCCACACATGTTTTTGGAAGACCAACTTGACGAGTCGGAGGGACTGGGTTTGGGAAACCCTAAATCCGGGATTTTGTACCTTATTTAAACACTTTATGACTTAGGGTTCGACCTCATTTCTAGCCCCCATTATCCAAACCATAGATCTCGAAACCCTAATGTTTGTGATCCATTTTTTAGTGAACTTTGGGTATTTGGAGCTTGTGAAGAAGATGAGAAGCTTGGAGATTTAGAAGGAAGTTAGTAGATCCAGAAACAACGTCTCATCCTCTCCATTTTCTAGTAAGCAAGTCTCAATCTTACTTAGTAGCTTAATAGATATCTTTCTTTTTTACTTTATGGGGGGGGGGGGGGGGGGGGTTGGTCCAAGAAGATTAGTCATTAGGAAATGGACATCCCAAGTGACTTACCTTTTATATTTCGGGTCTAAAAGGGGTTTCATGGCATAAAGGTGAAAACTTTATTACCATGGAAGCCCTGTGCAAGCTTCAAGGTGTTCTTTTGGCATTTTAAACCCCAAAGGGCCATTCATGGAAGGAAATTTAGGAGCTTTACGTGTTCATTTGGTGACTAGGACCTAGAACTCGGTTTTCATGCTTTGGTTTGGAGTATTATGGCTTTTGGGCAAAGATCTATGTCCTAAAGAACTAGGGTTTGAGCTAAATGATAATTTCGTCTTGATTACTTCTTTTCATAGTTTATTTTTAGTTAAAACCATCTCATTTTAGTTAATCTTCATGCATATTTTCTCTTTTTGTTATTTATCTCCTTTACCGGGTGTTTTCCAGTATTTTGAGCTCATTTGCAAGATTTATTGAAGACTATTTATTATTGGAGGTGTGGAAGGAGTGCGTGAATGCTGGAGGCTTGCAATTTGTCTATGGACTTGAAGTGGTGAAATTAGGCTTGGTGACAACATAAACAAGAAAGCACGTCATACTTAAATTTCGGGCGGGATAATGAGAATTCCAACTATAGAAAATTAAAGGACCATTGGAGCATCTTGGAAGAGCTTTAGAATGGCAATTAGGCTATCAAGAACTTGCACAAATGGACTGGAGCATAAAATAGAAGATTGGTCTGGATGGTATTTGCAAATGGGCCAAGGAATGATTTCAGCATGACCCACGCGGCCCGTGTGGATCCACACGCGGTCCGCGTGAAGAGTGAATAATTGAACCCGTGTTTTGACTAGTTGACACTATTTATGGAAGGTTGGGGGGTGGCTTTTAGCTACTTTTTGAATCCGGAAATGACCTCCTTTTACTAGAGATTTGAAGCATATTTGCATTATCCATCACTTGAAGAATAACTCTTTTTTCTCTCAATAAGGTTTTGGAAGACTTGAAGATTTTTGAAGACTAGTGTAATATCTTTCCATCTTGCAACTAGAACAATGTTTGGTACCACTAAACTATATTGCATTTCTTTCATTTTGTCTATACTTGGCTAGATTTTCATTTGGTTGATTAGGGTTTAACCCATGGATGATTAGTTGCTTTGAAGACTTATTATTATCTTGTGTTTGAAGTTTATGGAAATGTTTTCTAGTTGAACATCTTGTTGTGTTTATTTTTCTTTGATCATGAGCTTAGATGAATGAATACTAATAATTGTTGACTAATTTCTTGGTTAAGTAATGGACCCTCAAATTGGTAAGAAACAAATGGTTTTTATGATTGTTTTCATTTCATTTAGATCATGGAAATGTTTCCTCCATAATGATAATGTAAGCATTTGATTATCTTTTGGACTTGGTAACTCTTAGAACTTAAAGCTAATTGATTTTCACAAGATTATATGCTTCATTGATTTTGTGACTTTAATTAAGGGAATGTGTTAGAGCTTCTCTAACCATTCTAATATCTAAGAAGAGTTGAGGCAATTTGTGCTTATGAATTGCTATAGCCAAGTTAAGCCAATTCACAAGATTTACTTCATTTAGTCTAATGATAAGTCAACTATGTCATCTATGTGGTGTGTCCCAAAATCAACCAATTTCACTTCATTGAATTTAATCAAACATTTTACTTATCCAATTGTCATATTTGCATTCTAGCTAGTTTTAATTTGTTTAACAATAAAAAATATTTAACCCCCCCCCCCCCACACACACACACACATTTTTTTGCACCTTTACTTTTGTTTTACAAGTACTTGAACAAGTGATTTATATAGAGATTTAAATTGAATCAATATTTGTGGATACGATCCCTTTACCACTATACACTATTTTAATGTTTAATATTTAGGGTATTTATTTTGTTGGCCTCGACAACCACCACTAAACCCATTAAGAAGGACTATTAATGAATTATAACAATACTCGAGCATTCAACATATCAGGATAGCAATCCAAAAGGGGTCGGCCTTGGTGCCTTATACCCTTGACTATAGTGAGGAAAACTCACCTCGCACTGTTGAAGTCCTACGGATAAAACTCCAGCTATTGGTTGACAGATTCCCGAGATGTCAGCATCAAACAACACCTAATTAATAATCGGGTTCCAAGCCCAAGGTCCAACTCACACTCTAAAGGCCCAATAGTCAACCAATGGACTAAAGCCCAACATATGGCCCAATTTTCCAAATTGGGCCCAAACCTCTACATGGTATTTCCTTAAGGCCCATCCAATTATCCTAGTCCAAACTCTTGGTATTCCCATGGCCCAATATCACATAATCATAAAGGCCTAATTATAGCCCCCATTTCCAAATTGGGCCCAAGACTCTCACATGGGCCTTATCCTAAAACCCATACAATTATTTAGTCCATTTACTTATTCATGGAAATCAAATTAATAGTCCAATCACCAAAGCCCAATAGAAAGGCCCAACTCAAGCCCCAAGTGAAATTAGAGTTTCCACATGAAATGACGATCAGGGTTAAGTGTTTCTTACTTAACCCATTAATGACTTAATCCATCAAGTCCATTATTGTCGTAGGTTAATTTACACATGATTATTAATTATTATTTTAAGCTTAATACATAATTCCCATGCGGTCCCGATCAATCTCAATTTTAGAGTTTCATGGTATTAGGGTTTTCTAAACCCAAATACTAGCCCATTAATCAAATGTTTGGGCTTTTAGGTCAATTAGGGCTTCATTGGGCCCATTAAGGTTTCATTAGGCCTACTAGGGTTTCATTGGGGCCACTTTATCTAAGCCTCCCAAACGAGTCAAAATGCAACGACGCACACCGCCACGCAACACGGCGGTTGGTGGCGGCAGGAGGCGACAACTACCACCATATGGTGGTGGTTTGAGTTTTCTTACTATTCCGATCGATTACAATGCTTACAACATGATATATAAACACACACTAAGCCTAACACACATACAGCCGCACTGTGGCGGCAGGTGGTGGTCGGAGGTGCTAGCCACCACCTCACGGTGGTGGTGGTGGCCATATTGTGTTTTCCTACCAAGATAACCTCACACGCAAACAGAAGAACATACACCCACACATATTCTATTCATGAAAGGAACCCAACCACCCAAGGTGGTGTAAGGCGGCGACATCGGCAAAGGAAAGCAGGCAACAACAAAGGGGATGAACTGGAGGGTTGCACCGTTGACAGTGAGGAACATGTCGTATACAAACTCGTTCATCCGACCTCCCACGACCACAGTCGGCTCGTAACCTTGCGTTCTCCAGCCATGAGAGCAGCAGTAGCAACGTAACAGTTTAGTGGGTTTGGCGGACGGCAACGGACGAGGCTAAAGCACTCCACCGGCAAAGCGGGAAACATACGTCATGATGGCGACACAACGATGCTACTGGTGGCGATTGATCTCGACAAGGCGACTGGAGAAAGAGAAGGAGAAGAAGGTGAACTTCTTGTGGTTGCTCGTGGCCTCTCACTGATCGGATCTAGGTGGAGTTGGGCGATGACGGCGCCGGAGACGAATGGGGGGCTTAAGGTGGTGGCGATTGGACATGTTTAGGGTTAGGGTTAGAGGTTTACATTATATACCCGCCTCACATAAAACTTGTTCTCATATTGACACAACCCTCCCCTCCTTCTCCTTTTCCTTTCATTTTAAGTCCTAAAATTACCATTAGCCCCTGAATCCATAAAATCCTTTCAACCTTGATCCAAGATTTTCCAAATAAAACCCATATTTAATAATTCATTACAATTCAGGTATAATACTTACCAAACACACCCTAACTTCTGAAACCCTTTTCAAAATAAATCCCGAAATTAAACTTTAACCCCCGAGTTAACATCTCAATAATTATTATTTGATTTTGGGCTATAACAATCTAAAATAATAATAAAATTACTTCTCGGGGTTCCGGGTTTATTATTTGATTATTCTATTTTAAACGGGATGTTACATAACCCTTCATGAAAAGATAAAGCAATGTTGTAAAACTCGCCGAGTTGACCGATTACTTCTCCGAGTACTCGCTACTCGGGCCCTTACCGAGGCGAGTTATAGAATCCCGAGTACTCCTCGATCGGCCCCTTACTGAACTGAACAGTGTTTTAAAAGCCGATTAACTCAGTGATTAATATGTATAATATACTTAACGACTTATTATTTAACACAAATACATGTGATTATTACTACATATATATCTTAAATTTTTAGTAATTATTCACGATGTGAGACCATTATGTGCTTTCAGTTTTTGTGTATTCACATGTATCTAATTTTGTTATATATTTCGATCAAAGTAAGATTTTAACTTATGATTTTGACATATATAAGGTCCCTAAAAGTATTTCTACATGAATTACCAAATCTGAGTACTCCCCGAGTACTCGCTACTCAGTAGTCGGCCGAACAGGTACCGAGTAACGAGTTCTACAACCTTGAGAGAAAGGAGGAGATCTAATGAACTAATGGCCAAGATAGAAACTTGATTACCAGAAATGATGGAAATGAGGTGGTGTGATCGGATCTACTAACTCCTTCTTGCTTCCCCAAGGTCCTCCCTCTTCCTTAAGCTTCAAAGCATTCAAGAACACTCAACAATGGCTCACTATAACATTAGGGTTCGAGATCAAGGGTTTGGACAATGGGGGATGTAAATGAGGTCAGGGGGTGTGGGTTAAGGATGCTTAAATAGGGTACAAACCCCAGATTTAGGGTTTTCCAAACCCATACCAACTCGTCGAGTAGGTCCCCCTGATTCATCGAGTAGGTCCTTCCACCCGCGTCTTAATCTTGCTTCTACTCATCGATTTACCATCCTTGGACTTGACGAGTAAACCTGTTGACTTAGGGTTTCTCTTTCCTTAACTGGCCTTCTAGATTCCGGGTGTTACACACTGGCTCGCCGGAAAAAAAATGAAAAAAAAAAAAGGAAAGAGAGAAAGGATGAGCTATGGGGTTTACAAGCACTATAGCAAGAGAAGCGGTGGAGGTGGGTGGATGGGTCACATTGGATTAACCATATTATTAAATAAAAAAACAATAAAAAGAAACATTGAATTAAATAAAAAGGGTATAATAATCTTTTTACCTTTGTCTGAAACGTCACAAAAATATGACCCCAAATTTTCATTTTTAATTTAAATCAAACTGTATTCCAAAAACATCATCAGTACAATCAAAATGAAAATAAGTGTATCAAACATCATATCCATCAAAGTAAATCAAAAAAGCGAGAACTATGTGGTGTGTGTGATGCAACCATCCCGAGCTATTCCCCTTGGAACCATAGGTACCTAAAACATAAACTGAAAACCGTAAGCACAAAGCTTAGTAAGTTCCCCAACTACCCTATATCACACATAATAGATCATATATTTGGCCCCAACCCTACATCAGGCCCCACCCTCCATCGATCCCCGCTCGGTATACATATTTGTTATTATTAGGCCTTGCCTGTCATCGGGCCCCGCCCACTATACACATACAATATATATTACATAATCACGTTAACACATACAATGACCATAAACAAATAACATACGTTTCAGTCATCGGGCCTTGCCTAACATCGAGCCCCGCCCGATATACATAGCAGCGCATAACACATGCAAGGGTCACTCAGACTCTTAGCATCCTAACATAAATAATAAGGGTTAGCATTGGTGCCTTATACCCGCTAAACCCAGTGAGGAAACTAACCTCGACTGCTGAATCTCACTTAAAATCCATGGATGTTGTCCTGACGAATCCTTTAGCCATCAATACGAAATAACACCCAATTAATATTTGGGTTTTAATCCATATACAACAATCCATACTTGGGATAAAAAGACCATTTTACCCCTCACCTAGTTTGTACAAGACTAAGGCCCAAACTCACAATCTGAAAAGACCCAAAACCAAAATACCACCCAAAATTTTCATTTTTAATTTAAATCAAATCCGAAAACATCATCAATACAATCCAAATGAAAATAATTGTATCAAACATCACATCCATTTGAGTAAATCACAAAAGCGAAACTATGTGGTGTGTATGATGCAGCCATCACGAGCTCTTCCCCTTGGAACCAGAGGTACATGAAACATAAATTGAAAACCATAAGCATAAAGCTTAGTGAGTTCCCCAAACTACCCCATGCTATACAAAATAAATCATATATTAGGCCCCCGCCCAACATCAAGCCCCGCTCGACATACATATCTATTATTCTTAGGCCCGCCCACTATACACATACAATATATCACATAATCACGCTAACACATACAATGAACATAAACAAATAGCACACGTTTCAATCATCGGGCCTCGCCCCGCCCGATATACAAAGTAGCACAGAACACATGCAAGGGTCACGCAGACTCCTAGCATCCTAACATAAATAATAAGGGTCGACATTAGTGCCTTAGACCCGCTAAACCCAGTGAGGAAAGTCACATCGACTGTTGAATCTCACTGAAATTCCTGTCTGCTGTCCTGACGAATCCCCGAGCTATCAATAGAAAATAACACCCAATTAATATTTGGTTTCCAATCCATATCCAACAATCCATACTTGGGGTAAAAAGACCATTTCACCCCTCACCTAGTTTGGTCCAAGACTAAGGCCCAAACTCATAACTTAAAAGACCCAAAACCAATTAATCATCCAAGGCCCACTTATGACCTAATTTTCCAAATTGGGTCCAAACCCTTACATGGGCCTTACCATAAGGCCCACCAATTTTCCTAGTCCAAAACACATGCACTCAGATGGCATGATAGGAACTCAAACACCCAAGCCCAAAAGAAAGCCCAATCTCAAAGTCCAAAAAGGCAAAAATCCATATGATTGAGGACACGGGCGTACTCAGCAGTACGCTAAGCATACACGCTAAAAGGCTTGTACGCCCAACGTACTCACCTATTAAGCCATAATCCATTTTAAGCACTTAATGCTTAAATACAAAAGTCCAAACCACATATTTGAATCCTAATAAGTATCTAGAACCATAAATTCATTGACTTGGTAACTTTGCATTCCCCAAAAGGACTCAACTTCAAGATATAACACTTTACTTTCACTAAAAGGGCATAATCTCATGCATGAGTGATTCTAAACCCTAAAGGTGCAAACTTTATGGACCTTGAACCTTAGAAACACCTAGACTGGTAACTCGTACCTCCTGGAATAGTATCAAACCACTAGATCTCATATATGGGACCAAAAAGCATCCAAAACTCATATAAACTATATCTAAACTTCTAATGAGCAATGTTATAGCTTTTTACCTAAATCAAGCTAGAAATGAAGTAGAGAATCAAGATCCACAAGCTCTTCTTTGATTAACAGTCCTTCAGCAAGCTTCTACTTCTGTATTATGGACCAAAACACACCAAAATGGACACAATGAGCTCAAAACACAAAAGGAGAGGTTTAGTGTTTCGAATATGGGTCTATAAGGTCAATGGAGGTTGAGAAATGAGGGTTTCAAGAGCCATAAATGTGTTTATAAAGTTTCGAACCGCGAAAACTAGGGTTTCAATAATCCATACGTACGCCCCGGGTACGAGTCCGAAACCCCGCATTGGCCTCTCGCATGAGTATGCTAAGCGTACCACGTGGTACAGCCCGCATACTCAGTTCACAGCTTGTACGCCAAGCGTACCACATGGTACGCCCCACGTACTACACAAGGACCAAAATTAAACTTTTAAATAACACAAGGTCAATAATGAAAGATACCAAGATTCAAGTGTTACATTGTCATGGACCAAAAGCTCAACAAAATTACATCTTAGGGATCGTCTAAGTTAAAAGAAAAGTTAGGGACTAAACTTACTGATTACCCCAAACCAAAGGGACCATTAGCATAATTTCTATGACAAACTTTGTTACCTTTTATACTGTAACATCCCAAATTTCGAGTCCAAAAATTTCGTTTTTCAAGTAAGTAGATTATAAAATATTTTACTAAAAACATTGTCGATATCAATATAAATCCATAAACCATCATACATGTCTCGTATCATAAGTAGCAATAAAATCATAGTACAATCCCATAGATTTAAAATGTGGAATCCTGTGTGAGTGTGATGTGCAGCTACCACGCCAACTCCTTCCCCTTCGCTGAAGAGGTACCTGAAACAAACTGAAAACTGTAAGCATGAAGCTTAGTGAGTTCCCCTCATCATACCACACATACAATAAAACATACTGGCAGGAATACCAGGGTGCCCGACCTACCCTGCTACGCATACCGGGGTGCTCAAACTACCCGTGTCAGACATATCGGGGTGTCCGACCTACCCCTCGGTCCTAAAAACCAAACTTGGGGACTATTCCCCTCATACTATTACTACCGCACAAAGTATACCAATCTATCACATAAACATTTCAGGTAGCAGCGCACCTAGATGAATATCACAAAGACAATAATCTAACATACAACTCCTACTGGTGGGCCGACATTGTGGCCTTAGACCCACCGCTACTGGAAGGTAACTCACCTTGTAAATTTCGTGTCAAATCTCGCGGAGGGAATCTCTAACAGCTGCTCCAATGGCTTCCGGCTATCAGAGACACATAACACTTAATTAGAGGCTGATAACTACTTTTAGGGTAAAATGATCATTTTACCCATGGCCAAAGTCAATATCCGGGTCAAAGTCAACTTCCAGTTGACCTGACTCGCCGATTTGGGCCGCCAACTCGTCAATTCCCTATCCTTTCATCTGACCTCACCCGACTCTACTCGTCGTGTTTAGCAATGACTCAACGAGTTCTCCTTTTAGAATGACATCGAATGAACCTTCATCCAACTCGCCAAGTTGTATGAACAACTCGTCGAGTTCACCTTCATCCTATGAACATGTCCAGTTTGCGACTCGCCAAGTTGTATGAACAGCTCGTCGAGTCTATCTTCAAGGGTTGGGAGATTATCTTGGACTCTTCGAGTCTATTTATACACTCATCGATTCCTATGATTTCCAGGTCCAAAACAAACCCTTAGCAGGATGAGTGTTCCTTCCACTCAACCGTAACTGTTTCCAGAAGACAATTTTGGGGAAAAAGCATCCCGACTCGCTGAGTCCCTCCTTGTTCAACTTCATACAGTCGATTATCAGGTGTCTTAACACATCAAGACTATAGATCTGGTCCCTTAATGTTAATTTTTCAGGTAAAGTTTCCAACTTGGTGCACATGCAAGGAGTCTTTGGCCCAAAAAGCTATCAAAAGTGATATAGGGGATGCATATGGCCCTAATGTCCATGAGGTTGGCACCTTTATGCCATGAAGACCCTCCCATGACTCAGATTTGAAGTAGTAGCCCATGAATCATATCACAATCCCGAAAATGGCTTGAAAAGCCTTAAATGCACCAGAAATTCTAAACCCTAAAGATGATTAAGCAAATGGAAGACCAAGATAGGGGTATTTTACCTTGATTTGGCTGAAGATGGTACTAGATCTTTGAATCCCCAAGCCCCAATTCGAACTCCCAAGTCTCCTTCTTCTTCTAAACCTTCACAAGTCACCAGATGCACCAAAAGGGCCTTAGATCTTCACAAAACGATTAGGGTTTCGATATAAGGTGTTATGAGAGCATAAGGGACGATGTAGGCTGAATAAGTGGTTTAAATAGGGTTCAAACCCTCATATTTAAGGTTTTAATCGTGCAACACCTACTCGTCGAGTCAATCTCCTGACTCGTCGAGTAGGTCACTTAAAATGTCTACGGATCCCGACCTTACTCGACGAGTCGAGCCTCCAACTTGTCGAGTCTCAGAGAAAAATATAAGAATACTTTGAATTGAATGCGTACCAGGGATCGGGTGCTACAAATCTCCTCCATTTATTTCAGACTTCGTCCTCGAAGTCTGCTGTTTGTTACTGAAAAGCTTCGGGTAATGCTCCATCATCTCATCCTCCGGCTCCCATATCCATTCTGAGCCCTTTCGGTGTTGTCATTTCACCTTCACCAGCTCGACCCTCTTGTTCCTCAGGTCCTTCGACTTCCAGTCGAGGATCACCATAGGCCGCTCAATGTAATTCAGGCTATCATCAACCTGAATATCCTCCAAAGGTACCACTGCCGAGTCATCCACCAAGCACTTCCGCAACTCGGAGACATGGAAAGTGTTATGGATCTAACTGATTTCCGCTGATAGATCCAGCCTATACGCCACCTTGCCTACCCGGGCTATAACCGTGAAAGGTCCAATATACCTGGGGCCCAGCTTGCCCCGCTTCCTAAACTGGATGACGACTTTCCAAGACAACACCTTCAAGAGAACCATATCCAGACCTGAAACTCCAGGTTTGAACGACGCTTGTCAGCATAACTTTTTTGTCGACTATGTGTCGTCTGAAGTCTGCCCCTGACCTGTTGAATCCTCTCTAACGCTTGATCACCACCTCGATGCTCCCCGTGATCCTATGTCCTACCTCGCCCCAACATATCGGGGTCTTGCACTTCCTCCCGTATAACATTTCAAATGGAGGACGATCGATACTCGCGTGGTACCTGTTGTTGTAGAAGAATTCAGCTAACAGGTGTCACACCCCAACACCAAGAACGACGGAAACGTTATGGGGCGGAGGACATCATGTAAAGTATCACACCACAGTATAATAGTAAACAAGTAAACAACATCATCCATTGCATTAAATATATAATTTTAATACAAGTGTGTTCTGTAGTTTATAAGACACCAAAATATGAATCAAAATATAAGATGAGTGTTATATGCGCTCCATCTTTTCAAAAGCTAGCATCGGTACCTGTCTACTAGTGACCTGAGAATACAAGTTATTTTGAAAGAGTTTATCAATATTAAAGCTAGTGAGTTCATAAGTATTTAGTGTCTATGTTTGTATCAAAATGTTTGAAACAATGTTTGAAGTACGAGTTTGTAAACGTTTGTAGTAAAGCATGTGAATGTTTGTAAGTGTTTGTAAAAGTTTGTAACTCCTAGAAAATCCTATATTTTCTACTAAAAGTAGCCTTCTACCAAGGCACAACTGTTTTGTATGTTTGTTTCTTGTAAAAGTGTGTAATTTTCCCAAGTGTAACTATCATTATCAAAATATAGTTTGTACATTAATGTTTAAGTGAAGTGATCACCAAATAAATGTAAAGGGTAAATTAATGTAGTACTGTAGTGTTGTATTATAGGAACTACTGCTGTACTAACTACCTTAAACCGAATTTATATTAAGGTATCATGTGATTAATTGTACCATACTATCGACTATGAACACGACAATGTAAGTCGTCAAAAGTAATGACATTTGGCACCCGAAGACCTGCAAGTCCCACTGTAGCTAGCAGCAAGGTGTAGGATAGTCAATCTAGTATAGATCTATACGCAAACTCACGTTCTCCCTCCAGAAGATTCTGGTTACAAGTCGGGCCATGACAATGAAGACATGCTCCGATACAGTGGATCACATTTATGTTATAGTATACTTGTATATGTAATGTATGTACTTGTGTAATGAATGTATTGTTTCTCATCATAGATAGTTGTATAAGTTCTCATCATAGTATAGTTGTATAAGTTATCATCATAATATAGTTGTATAAGTTCTCATCATAGTATAGTTGTATAAGTTCTCATCATAGTAAGTAGTGACTCATGAATGAACTGACTCTTTGTATGCTTCATTGGACTAGAAGTAGTAACTAGTATAACCCTAAACTATACCTATTATAGTTTACTAGTAGACTTGTTTGTATGACTGAATGTACTGAACTGAGATAAAAGTCTTTATATCTATACATATATACATAATATATAACTAAGGATTCAACGACACTCGGACAAACAACCGGGTACTTTAAGTCCACAGCCAAACAAGGAACATGAAGTAAAGTGGGTTATCAGTCCTAAGTCCTTCAAACCTTATTTATATAACTGTATATGTAGTAGACATGGTTTTAACAATATATAAGTTTGAGAATTGTAAAAGAAAGGTTTAGTATACAAAAGTGAATTTGATAAAGAGTTTGACATGTAAAATAGTTTGATAAACAGTTTGAAGTCATTTGTTTGGTAAAACAGTTTAAAGATTGGAAAGTCCATTTGTATGCTAGTTATTAATCACATGTGATTGATCTAATAACTATGATATTCAACTTGTATCCCCCCCATAAAAGCATTTAAAAACATTTAAAAGGTTAATTAAGGGGTATGAACTCACCTGCAGTGAGTGGATTGTACGAAAGTGTTGGACAAAGTGCTAGGTGTCAAGTGAAGACTTGAACACACACAATGATCCTATTTAACATATAATAAAATATATATGTATCTAATTAGTCAATTAACAACTAATTAACCAAGTTAAGACACTCTAGGACATGGAAACACTTTGATTCAAGTGTTATAGATACCAAAGGGTTGCATCTAAGGGTTGTATGGCATGACATTGGAGTTTATGGCCCAAGAACCACTCCTTATGGAGTTTACGACCCATGGTCATTTCCCATTGAGTTTATGGACGTAAACTCATGGTACTAAGTTCCATTTGGTGCTTTGAGGTCTTATAAGTCAAGATTGAGCATCCATTGATCAAGTCCAAGCCTTAGGAAGCATTAAGGGCACAATATCACCGCTTTGTAGAGTTTACGACCTAAGGACCATTTCCTTATGTGTTTACGGCCGTAAAATCTTACGGAGACATGGTTTCTTTGTTGTTTAAGATCTTACACACTTCAAGGAAGGATCAAGACTAGCATCCAATGCTCAGGAAGGGACTAGGGTTCATTTAACCCCACTTAGAAGGGTTTACGGCCCAAGAGCATCCCTTGGCCGTAAACTCCTTTGATCTTATGTTTCTTGGTGTTTTCCAAGTGTAAATAAGTTCATATTAATCACACAAGAAGCTAGGACAAGTGTATTTTCAAGATAGAAGCGTGATCGAGTGTTTAAGGTCCAAGAACACTAGTGTGTGTTCTTGGTGTTTTGAAGAACACTTGAAGATCTAAGTGAAAATCAATAATAAATGGATGAAATGATGTATAATAACTAGATGTTAGGTTATAACAACAAATCAAGTCAAGAAACACTTACGTTTTCGGATGATCAGGTGAAGAACGAGATGCTACTTGAGAGAGAATGGGGAGTGTTCTTGAGAGTGGAAGTTGAGAATGAAAGAATTAGGGAGTAAACTCATGCTTAAGGCATGAGTTCACGGCTGTGACATCCCCAAAATCTCGGCCAGAAAAGACCGATTTTCATTTATGCTTTTAAAATAAATTCAGAGTAAATCCTTTTGATTTGAAAGAGTTGCGGAATTTGTTCCCAAAAACAAAACATGATAAAACAATGTTTACCAAAGCATTTCATAAAAGAAATGTATTTTTCATTATATAATCAAAACTCGGGGTGTCATGTTCCGATATAGACCAGCAAGCATAAACGATAACATTACAAGTCATTCAACAAATATTTACATATACAGACTTGTAAACAAAACAACTTGATGGTTCATCCATCTTACGCCATTGCGCCACTTCCTGTAATACAAATAAAACTGAGTGGGTCAGGCTTGGGAGCCTGGTGAGCATATAGGGTTTTCAAGCCACAATAAATAATTAAATTAATTATTATCAACCAACAATAACCCAGTTACCCATTCCCGTTATTCTCACTTTATGTCCCTAAAATAACTAACACAAGGGACCTAATCTAAGAATATTTTCATCGGGGTGAAAACACATGCTGCGGGGTTTCCTCAGCAATATAAGTCAAATAAGGCAACCATGAGGGGGATGGAATACAGCGAATGAACACCCAAGTTCATTAACACCTACAGGTTATGAGCCTGCTAGTGTTCCACTGGACTATCTAGAAAAGTCCGTGGTCGTCATCTAAATTCCGCTAGATGACTGGATCAAAACAACAATGAGGCCTCTCATCTGTTTATTACACACCAACTATCTACCCATGTTCTACCCAACATATTAGTAGATAAAAACATACATTTTTATACATATTTTCAAAACCTGTATAGCATGCTTGATCAATACATTTTCCATATAACAGATGAGGCACACACACATAACACGTATTTCATATAGAAATAATCATATCTGTAAGATAGAAGAAAGTGAATATAAATTCACACACATAACAACAAAATATACACATAACACGTATCTCGTATAAAATACTTTATAGTTATACGTTATGAGAAAGTAACAACGCATTCACACGTATAAACGACAATAAACTTAATACCCTCGAACCATACTTGTATTATTATTGCGTTTATGAAAGGTAGTATACACTCACTTGATCAGAAGATGATCGAACAGCACTACGACTTGCAGAAGTAGTAATCCTCAGCAGATCTGGAAGATCTCTACGAAAATCGAACTTCTCGCGGGCAGAGCTTCGGCTCGGAAACCGCACTTCTCGGGATCTTCGGGATCTCGGGACTCGCTTCGGGACTCGGGAATATTACCGGGGCTTCGGGGTATTTCTGGCACGCAAAACGATGCAAAACGAGAGAGAGAAGAGAAGAAATGAACAAAACTTTCGGCTGCCCTCGCAAGCCTTTTATAGGGGCTGGATCTGCGAATTACGCGGGGCGTAACGGGGATAAGGCCGGTGACTCCCCCCCATGGATAATATCAGCGAATTTTTATTTAAATTAAATACCGAATTTATTAAATAAACTTCAAAAATTCATATCTTCCTCATACAAACTCCGTTTTCGACGCTCTTTATATCCACGCGTAGGTGAGACTACGATCTACAACTTTCGTTTAGACTCCGTCGGCCAATTTTGACTTTATTTTTTATTATTTATTTTTAGTAGGCCGGGACAGGAAAACTCCGTTATAAAATCATAACTTCTTCATCCGATATCCGTTTTCGCCTATCTTTTTATCGTTTTACTAAAATTAATGAGATCTTCAATTCTCATTTAGATTTTTTCGGCTAAAAACCGCTCGGTCTCAAATCGAGCATTCGGGTTGCATACTGCTAAGTCGAAACTTCGAAAAATCATAACTTCCTCATACGAAGTCAGATTTGGGCGTTCTTTTTATGCACGCTCATGGTTTGACGTACTCTACGACTTTCATTTAGATTGCTAAGGCTAAATACCGCTCTAACGTAAATTCACTTTTTACGTCGCGCTGTGTCGTGCCGGTTCTGTCGCGAAACTTCGACAGGTCATAACTTCCTCGTTATAACTCGGATTTCGACATTCTTTATATCTTCGGAAACCTTGTTTCAACTAATACAACATTATCTAAAGATATCAAGTTTATTTTACACTTAAATTTTGATGCTTATTTTTATTCTTAATTAATCAAACCACATAATTAAGCAATTAAGCACAAAACACATAATACTCAAATAATACAATCTTATTATTTCAAAACGGGTTACAAAGGTTAACCTAGACCATTACATTGCTAAAAATGGCAAGCCCAGAAACACAGGCGTTACAACGGCCACATAAGAGTTTACGGCCCAAACTCCAAAAGTTTGGCCGTGAACTCTTTATTAGGGTGCTAAGTGTGGGTTTGCTACTCCAAGACCCGAGAAGGTACTTCCTTTCATTCGTTCATTTGAAGAATAAATAGTAAAAACTGTGACAACCGTCAAATTCTGGTCAATTCAAAGTCAAATAAAGTCAACAAGTCAAACCGATCAGCTCAACTAACCATTGTGTACTTGGACTTACGTTCAGTATTTACTAAACAACTCGCTATTCTGATAAGAAAACATAAATCGAAAAGTAGTTACAACTAGATCTCTTTAACCTAAAAACTGTAGTACGTGGCGAGCCAAACCGATAAAACAATGATGCTTACTCATCGGGAGTGTGTAAGATCCTTAAACGAGGCTTAACAGGGTTTACGAACCATGCATTGCGATGCCGGACACTTACAACTGTCCCACACGGAACCTCTCTCAATCGTTTTCACTCTATCTCTCTCTATGTCAAATCTCTCCCAAATCTCTCCAAGTATGTGAAATCTCTCTCAAATATCTCTCGGTAATAGAAATCTCTCAAAGAATGTCAAATCTCTCCCAAATCCCTATAATCATGTGAAATCTCTCTCAAATATCTCTCTGTATGAGAAATCTCTCCAAGAATGTCAAATCTCTCCCAAATCTCTCCAAGTGTGAGAAATCTCTCCCAAATCTCTCCAAGTGTGAGAAATCTCTCCCAAATCTCTCTCAAAAGTTTCCCGTAACTTTTTGGAATCATTCGGGTCATTCCGACCCTTAACCGGGTCAAAAACGGCTCAAAACGAGGCGAAAACGAGAAAAATAGACTTTAGGAACCGAAACCAAGAGAGAAGCTTCTTAGGACCCGAAGGTCCTCTTAGGGACTGAGAGCAAGAGGAGCCGAACCGAACCCTCCTGAGCCGAACCGAACCCGAAGGTACTGTTCACCACTAACCGAAACCGAACCCTGCTCAAGAGGAACCGAACCGAACCTCGCCCTGGAAGAATCGAACCGAAGGTACTGTTCACTACAGTCCGTTCGGTTCTGACTTCTCGCCTTTCATCGCCGGACCGAACCCTCGCCTTCGCCTCTCACTTCCGGTTCGCGCCTTCTCGTTTCTCACCTCCTCGCCCCTTCGTTTCCCTCTGTTCGTTTCCGGCTACAATCCTCAGCATGGACCGAGTCTCGGCCTAGGGACCGAACCTCGGCCTAGGACCGAGAGGTCTCGCTGGGAACTCATTTTCTCCCGGTTTTCGCGTAGTTTTGCGTTTAAGGCCCGTTTTTAATTATTTTAACGTGGGAATTTCACCCAAAATCATATTTTAACATAATAAACCCTAAATATTCACAATTTAATCATATTTTCATAAAAATCTTTATTTAAATAATGAAAGCAAGTGGGTAAAGTACAAAGAGGTGGAGTGTTGACTTTGCTTTACCTTATAACACAAGCAACCACTCCCACACCCACTCTATGACCGGCCACACCTCCCCACCTTACCCAGGTCACATCAATGTCTTTTCCACTCAATTATCACTCTTTCCCACGTTTTTGAGAGCTGAATATTCATCCTCTCTCCTCACTTCTCTCATTTGCTCTCATTTCACAAGAAGATCAAACTCTTTCCTCTCTCACTTTCTCTCTCTAGAAATTCGATATTCAAGGGCTGATCTTGAGTTTTTCCTCGACATTTGGTAAGCATAATCCATTCTCTTTATGATTATCTCACTTATTTCCACTCAAATCATGGATATCTTAAACAAACTCTCTCATAATTGTGTTAGATCTTCGAATCTTCAAGTGATTCTTCAAGTGTTCTTGGGTTGAACACTTCTCTTCTTCAACACTTACCTACTGAAATCACTTAAGGTGAGTCCATACCCCTACATTTTCATGTTTTCTCAAGTTTTTAGGGGGGGGGGGGGGAATACAAGTTAAAACATCAAGAACATAACTAAATATTTCTAACAGCCTTCATCAGAAAAGTTCAACTCCATTCATGGACTGTTTTGGGCATCTTAAACATTTTTGTTTTCAAAACTGTACAAGGTGCAAATAGTTCAAGTTTGTAGCTTTAAAATGACTACTTGCACATCTCCATACTATTTTTCTACAATTTATGGTGATTTTTACAAAACTGCCTATCATTTCAAACAACAATCCGGACCAGTCTGTGATTATGGACTTTTTCACCCAAGTTAGAGGTCATTAAAAATTGTGATAAAAATTATGAGCAAACTAGACACATTTTGTGAACTCTCAGAATTTATGGATCTAGTTTTCGACTTTGTATGATTTTTCTATGATTTTTCCAAAACAGGGCAGAATTGCTAAATTTTGCCAACAGCATGTAAATATCATAACACTTTGTATTATGTTGAGCAAAGTGTATAATCATAAGTTCTAATAATTGAATGTGTTTCCTTGCTAGTTTATCATTATGAACTGAAACTAAGTCATTCATATTAATATTATTCATTCATTTAGAACACGTATTATGTAACTATAAAAGTATAGTTTGATAAATTCACAACACTAATACATTTCCATAAAAGAATTCATACATATTATATACATTTTAGATGAACTATAATAGGTATAGTTTATGATACATCACTCAACACACTTATACAAAAAGGGGTACAAATACAAAGTGCCGGGTCTCTATACAAAAAGGGGTACAAATACAAAGTGCCGGGTCTCTATACAAAAAGGGGTACAAATACAAAGTGTCGGGTCTCTATACAAAAAGGGGTACAAATACAAAGTGCCGGGTCTCTATAAAGAAAGGGGGTACCGATACAAAGTACCAGGTTCACTTAAGTTAGTTATTATGATATTAAAACTATATTGCATCTAGAACTGTTAGACTGCAACTATAATCGCTGAGCGTACATGTTTGAGTCCTATAAGAATTTTGTCTCGATTGGCCTAGAATTAGTGATGCCTGCCTCATCTCCAGTTCCTTGTTTGGTTGTGGACCTAGGGCAGACCCACTATATTCAACGTTTTATCTAATTTAAACCTTATATAACTTATATACGTTGGACGATTATAGAGGAACTCTACGGGTCATTCTAGGGTTCATTAATGCATCATATAGGAATATTTCTATTCACACTTAACTAAGAAAATATTGGATTTTCTGGAAATCAAACTATATCGATTTTACAAGGAAAACGGTTTCTACTTCAAACAAAACTCTTATGAACTCACCAACTTAATTGTTGACACTTTTAAAACTACTTGTATTCTCAGGAAATCAGTGAAACAGGAAAACTTCATCGCTTTGAGGATGGGACGTTAAACCGTCAACATATTATTTTGTCATCATAATGTAATTGCTTTTGAAACATATAAACATATACTTTGGTGTAACTTTTGCAATTATATATATGGTGGTTGTTTTTACTTTGAGCACTATTATACACGTTGTTGTGATACTGTACATGAAGTCCTCCACCCCCAGACGTTTCCGCCATCCTTGGTTTGGGGGTGTGACAAAAACACCCAAAACGAACTTTAAATTGGATAAAAATTATCAGAAATGCATTTGACTTTTATTTGAAGTGCTTGACCATAGAGTTTGTACGAATGAAAATTCCGGGTTGTCACAAGGTAGGTATCCCAACTACCACCGAAGTCTAGCACACACGCTCGCATCATGTCCTCCAGAGTCTGGATGGTCCGCTCGCTCTGACCATCCGTCTGTGGGTGAAAAGCGGTGCTAAAGTGTAGACGTGTACCCAACTCGTCGTGGAATTTCTTCCAAAATCTGGAAGTGAACCGTACATCCCTGTCAGAAATCACGGAGACCGGCACTCCGTGTTGAGCCACCACCTCTCGAATGTAGATGTCGGCCAACTTGTCGACCGATATACTCTCTTGGATCGGTATAAAATGGGTACTCTTGGTCAATTGATCCACGATGACTCACATGGAATCCACTCCCCGCGCCGTCCTGGGGAGTTTAGTGATGAAATCCATGGTAATATCTTCCCATTTTCACATGGGAATATCCAACGGATGCATCTTGCCATGTGGCCTCTGGTGCTCGGCCTTGACCTTCCTACAAGTCATGCACCGCTCCATATACCATGCTACATCCCGCTTCAAGCAGGGCCACCAATAGTCACGACAAAGATCCATATACATCTTCGTCGCCCAGGGTGGATAGAAAACCTGGATTTGTGCGCCTCATCCATCAATATCTGACGCACGCATCCATGGTAGGGGACTCACACCCTACGGTGAAGAGTCAATAACCCCCCGACTATTATAGTAGAAGGATGAAACCTGTCCCACAATACGATCGCTCTTCCGATGTTCCTCCTTCATAGCCTCCTGCTGGGCCTCTCGGATCTGTTCCAAGAGTGGATTCACTACTGTCATCCGCATGCAAATGTCTCTGATCGGCGCTGTCTTATGGCTCAACACATCGACCACCACATTGGCCTTCCCCGGGTGGTAAAGGATCTCACAATCGTAATCCTTCACCACATCCAACCACCGACGCTGGCTCATGTTCACATTCGGCTAATACATGAGGTACCTCAAACTCTTATGGTTCATGTAAATGGTACATAGGACCCCATAGAGGTATTGTTGCCAAATTTTTAGGGCGAAGACGACTACCCCCAACTCCAAATCGTGCGTTGTGTGGTTCGCCTCGTGGGGATTCAACTGCCTTGAGGCGTAGGCGATGACATGCTCTTTCTGCATCAATACATCGCCCAAACTCGTAACAGATGCGTCGCAATACACAACAAAATCCTATACGCCTTCTGGCAGGGCTAAGATCGGCGCCTCGCACAATCTTTGTCTCAGTGTCTCGAACACTGCCTGCTGCTCAGGCCCCCAGCGGAAGGTATCACAGGAAGCTCCTCTGGGAACACATCCGCGTAGTCCCGCACCACCGAAACATCGCTCACCATCGCCTTACCCGCCTCTCGAGTATCCATTACACATACGACATACCTAGCACAACCCTGCTGTAGGTAATGCCTAGCCCTCGCTGCTAAACATAATGTGGGTCCACGATGTGGCCTCTCGCCGTGGATCACCAACTCTCCCCCACTTGCGATCCTGACTCGCACTAGCTGTTATGTGTAGTCTATCACCACCCCATTAGGGCTCAACCAATCCATGCTTATAATCACCTTGTTCCCACGCAACGGTATAGGATCCAAGTCTACTAGGTAGCGCTCCTCGAATAGCCTCAATACACAGTCTCTAAAAACTGATGATGCTCGCACTGATCGATCATCGACAATATCAACCTCTAAAGGGCAATCCAACATGCCCGAAGGCTCAAGGAACCTCCTGCTAAGCGCAAGGGAGACAAATGATAAGGTAGCGCCCGAATCGAACAACACCTGAACTGGGATATCATTCACATGGAACAATCCTAAACAAGACATATTACATGGCACATCAAAATCATAAGCAACATAAAATAAAAGCTAGGGAGAAGAAATCATACCTGTCACCACATCCAGTGCGGTGCGTGCCTCCTCAGTAGTCAACTGAAAGGCCCGACTCCTCATCACTGGAGCCTCAGCCTTGCCCTGTCGTCCATCAGTGATCCGCAGAGTCGTTGGGGCTGGCGCCTTCACTGGCGTTGTTGCTGCCAATTGAGGGCAATTAGCCCTCATGTGGCCCTTCTGATTGCAATGAAAGCAAATCAGGTCTGATGTCTAGAACGTGGGAGAGTTGGCAGTACAATCCCTGCTAAAGTGCCCAACTCTGCCGCACTTATAGCAGCCTGACGACCCCAGTCTACACGCCCCCTCGTGCGACTTGTCGCACTTTCCGCAACGGCTCCGACCCTGATGGCCCTTCGACCCAACGTCGGATCCCTTGGGTTTCTTCCCTGAAACCCCAGTCATCTGTCCCTCCTCCACCTTCCTCTTCTGGATGTGCTCCAGATCAATCTCCATCTCCTTCGCCCTAGCAATCATAGAATCCAGGGTCGGACATGCTGAAAAGCTGACATGCTCCCGGATATCAACTCTTAACATGTCATGATAGCGGGTCCTCCTCATATCCTCATCCCCTGCGTACTGAGGTACCAATAAGGCCCTATCTCGAAACTTGGCGGTAATCTTCGCCACCGTCTCGGTAGTCTGTCTCATGTCCAGGAACTCCCTAACCAGCTACTGAATCTCCACAGCCGGCGTAAACTCGACCCTAAACCTGGTCACATAGTTGGGCCAGGTCATAGCCTCCACCGCTGAGGCTCCCAACGAATCACCAACTGAATCCCACCAATCCTTTGCCATGTCCCTCAAACACCCAACAGCATACCGTACCTTCGACCCTCAGGGCAGAAGCTAGTCAACTGAGCATACTTCATATCTGCAATCCACCTCCTGGCAGTGATGGGGTCATTCACCCCGTGGAAGTCTGGCGCACCACATACCCTGAAATCCTTAAAGGACAGTGTATACACTCCTGACTGGCTAGACGCCCAGTCACTCCGAAATGCCCGAGGCGATCCTACATCAACTCGATAATCCCTTCCTTGATCGTCCCGAAAATCACCGGGGTCGACTCAAGGGTGCCTCTCGTGATCTTAGAAGTAATGAACTCACACAGTCCCTCACCAATCGGATCAGCACCTGCCCCCGAGCTGAACCCTGATCCGGATCCCGATCCTGAACCTCCCCCTCCATGTCGTGTAATCATCACCGTTCTGAAACAAAACACATAGCTGTTAGAACCCAAACATAGTCTCGGGGGTCTCACACACTCTACACGTTTCCTGGTTTCATCTCAACCCTCCTTGACTCGAGTACGGATCCTCTGCTTTCAGTAGTACGGGACCATACTACCTTCCACATCTATTCGTATTTTCCTCAAGGATTTCTTCGGCTCTCCCAAGTCCCTTATACTACTAATATTGCTCCCAACATTACTCTCATCCTAGGCTTGCCCTAGGGTATATCACCGATCCGCCCCATCCTCAGCTACTGAAAGACTTCCCACCAGTATAATCTAACTACCTCATGAATATAGCCACATGCAACAGAGATAAGATAATCCTTCGAGTAAAGGACTCATCCCTATGACGGTTAGACTCAAACAAGAGCTGCGCAATAGGGTCAAATCCAACACTTTGAGATTATCCATCCTGTACCACGTGTGACTTAGCATATTCACTTAATTGTTAGGTCATACTGCTAAGAGCCCCACAAAGCACAAAGCAAGCAACATTCGGATAATGGAAAGTTGGCCACATAATCCAATCACACTGTTTTATTTTCTACTCAGGAATCGGTACTAGCATGCAATTCATATAGCTCAAACACCTATAACATGCACACAGGGCATCCTCCTAGATCCTTAGTCCTAATCTAGCATGCAGTTCTAATAAACATATCATAAAATAACATAAACTTGTATGGGTAAGTTGGGGAAAACTTACTTGAGCTCGGTCGGTCGTGCACATCACACACCTTGTTCTTTTCAAAGTTCTTTTCTCTTTTCAAACTTCTGTTATAGAATGATCTTAATTTTGAAAATTTTCATACCAAGTCCTTAGTTTGAGTTCAGATACACCCAAGAGTGTGCCCAAATCCATCAAACCAAGGTTCTGATACCAACTTGTAACATCCCAAATTTCGAGTCCAAAAATTCCGTTTTTCAATTAAGTAGATTATAAAATATTTTACTAAAAACATTGTCGATATCAATATAAATCCATAAACCATCATACATGTCTCATATCATAAGTAGCAATAAAATCAGAGTACAATCTCATAGATCTAAAATGCGAAATCTTGTATGAGTGTGATGTGCAGCTACTGCGCTAGCTCCTTCCCCTTCGCTGAAGAGGTACATGAAACAAACAGAAAACTGTAAGTACGAAGCTTAGTGAGTTCCCCTATCATACCACACATACAATAACACATACTATCAGGCATACCGGGATGCCCGACCTACGCCATGCCATGCATACCAGGGTTCCCGACCTACCCCGCTGAGCATACCGGGGTGCTCGACCTACCCTGTCAGACATTCCGGAGTGTCCGACTTACCCCTCGGTCCTAACAATCGAAGTTGGGGACTATTCCCCTCATACTACTACTACCGCATAAAGCATACCAAACTAGCACATAAACATTTCAGGTAGCAACACACCTAGATGAATATCACAAAGACAATAATCTAACATACAACTCCTACTGGTGGGCCGACATTGTGGCCTTAGACCCATCGTTACTGGAAGGTAACTCACCTTGTAAATTGCGTTTCGAATCTCGCAGAGGGAATCTCTAACAACTGCTCTGATGGCTTCCGGCTATCAGAGACACATAACACTTAATTAGAGGTTGATAACTACTCTTAGGGTAAAATAACCATTTTACCCCTGGCCAAAGTCAATATCCGGATCAAAGTCAACTTCCAGTTGACCTGACTCGCCGAGTTGGGCCGCCAACTCACCGAGTCCTTATCCTTTCATCTGAGCCCCACCCAACTCTACCCGTCGAGTTTAGCAATGACTCGACAAGTTCTCCTTCTAGAATGACATCAAATGAACCTTCATCTGACTCGCCGAGTTGTATGAACAACTTGTCGAGTTCACCTTCATCATATGAACATGTCCAGTCTGCAACTCGCCGAGTTGTATGAACAACTCGTCGAGTCTATCTTAAAGGGTTGGGAGGTTGTCTTGGACTCGTCGAGTCTGTTTATACACTCGCCAAGTCCTATGATTTCCAGGTCCAAAACAAACCCTTAGCAGGCTGAGTGTTCCTTCCACTCAACCGAAACTGTTTCCAGAAGACAATTTTGGGGAAAAAGCGTCCCGACTCACCGAGACACTCCAATGACTCGCCGAGTCCCTCTTTGTTCAACTTCATACATTCGATTATCAGGGGTCTTAACACATCAAGACTATAGATCTAGTCCCTTAATGTCAATTTTGCACGTAAAGTTTCCAACTTGGTGCACATGCAAGGAGTCTTTGGCCCAAAAAGCTATCAAAAGTGATCTAGTGGATGCATGGGGCCCTAATGGCCATAAGGTTGGCACCTTTATGCCATGAGGCCCCTCCCATGACTCAGATCTGAAGTAGTAGCCCATGAATCACTTAACAATCCTGAAAATGGCTTAAAAACCTTAAATGCACCCAAAAATCTAAACCTTAAAGATGATTAAGCAAATGGAAGACCAAGACAGGGGTATTTACCTGGATTAGGCTGAAGATGGTACTAGATCTTTGAATCCCCAAGCCCCAATTCGAACTCTCAAGTTTCCTTTTTCTTCTCAACCTTCACAAGTCACCAAATGCACCAAAAGGACGTTAGATCTTCACAAAAACGATTAGGGTTTCGATATGAGGTGTTCTGAGAGCACAAGGGACGATGAAGGCTGAATAAGTGGTTTAAATAGGGTGCAAACCCTCATATTCAGGGTTTTACTCGCACAACACCTACTTGCTGAGTTAGTCTACTGACTCGTCGATTAGGTTACTTAAAATGTCTGCGGATCCCAACTCTACTCGACGAGTCGGGCCTCCAACTCGTCGAGTCTCAGAGAAAAATATAAGAATACTTCGAATTAAATGCATACAGGGATCGGGTGCAACATATACCTAACATCATTCCATGTATAGACCTTATGCATTTTGTTTTTCATACCTTAGGTCTATATGAATCAACATCATAGGTAATAACTTACATATTTGTTTACTTTCGGCACCAGACAAGCCATTGCCACCAAATGGTTTTCCCCAACAAATCGACTAACATCACTTTCCACAACATGATTACCAACAAACAATTGTACTTTATTATGAGACATACTAGTTACAATATTAACAAAAATTTCGACATCACTGTTATTACTATACTGCATAACTATCTTTGATAAACACATTAAAAAGTTAACCACATTTGATTACTATATAACTTGGACTTCGCCACCAAGTTAATCAACGCCATAAAGTTGATATAATTGGTTAAATCCACTCCATAAGATGCGTAATCTAGACTCATACAACTATTTATTCACTCTCAATATCCTCTGCTATCGCAAAGTTGCAATCATTTGACATCATCATGATAGTACCGAAACATACCACTTGCTTGAGGAGTAAGAGGTTTTATCAATGGTCTCAAAGATTCCATTATACTTGTAAAAGATGGCCGCTTCCACGGCTCCCTGCAATATATATCAACTTTTCATCAAGACATGACAAGACACAACAGGTTGTACTGTATTGATGTTGATCTGATAGGACTGGGATAGGGACTGAACTGGACTGGGACAGGACAAGAGACAAACACACAATAGATTGTACCGTTTCCATGGGTCATTGCCGAAATGAAAAAGATGGGACAGTCTCTAGTCTCTTGTTTGTGTACAAAAGACAAAAATAGCCCTATATAGTCTACATGAAATGGCATTGAACTCACTTTGCCCAACAAGCTTCTATCAAGGCTGCTATTTGACGATTTACATTATGAGGGATCTCAAGCCTTTTGTGTCTATACCCTACTGCTGCCACAACCTATAAACCAAAAATATATATAATAAAAAAAATGTTGGAGTAATTTAGTTTTTAATAAAGATTAAAGATTAATAAATGGCACAAACCTGAGCAGCATTTAGATTACTCCAAGGTTCTTGTAAAGTAATAAGCTCCCACAAAATAACACCAAAACTATACACATCTGATTTTTCATTTGATGGTTCATCGTTTAACACCTCTGGTGCCATCCATTGTGGCTGTTATAAATATAATTTATAATTAATACACAAACAGTTTACAAAAATAGAAATAGAGTCGAGTAAAAAAGAACTCACTGTTCCAGCTGCAGACTTGGATGAAAGAAATGTATTTGCTTTCAATCGAGATAAGCCAAAATCAGATACCTGATTAACGAATCAGAATAAATAATATATTCTATATAATTTATTACCTAAAATTGCATCACAAGTTTACCTTCACTGTATAATTTTTGTCAACTAAAAGATTGGGGGATTTTAAATCTCGATGAACAATGGGAGGATTGCGTTTATGAAGATAATTCATTCCTTTTGCCTATATATATAAAAAAAAGGAGACATTAATCATTATCATTATATTGTTTATAAACAGCATAGAATTTAATTTACCACATCAAAAGCCATCTTGAGGCGATGTCGCTCATCCAAGATCTTTTTTGGACCAGGTTTGTGTAAAAGCCTAAATAAACTACCTCTGTAATTCAATATAAATAAAACCATAAAGTTAGGTTATTGTACATTTTATAAAAAATCTGTGATAAAAATAAAATCGGACCTTGATAAATATTCAGTGACAATCGACATATTTGGAGGCTCAGTGACAACACCCATAAAAAGAACAATATTTGGATGCTGCAGGCGTCTCATTATTGCAACCTATAAAACAAAGAGTAGCATAAAAGTCATAAAAACAATTTCAAGAAAAATAAATATTAAAAAAAAAAAAAAATACCTCCCGCCAGAATTCGTTGAATTTTCCCGGATGAAAATCTTGTTCTAAGAACACAGACTTCACAGCAACATCCTGGAATTTAGAATTATAAAGAAAAATTACACGTTTAATAAAAAATAAAAAAATAACGACTGAGTTACTACTTACTTCACCATTCCATTCAGCACGATGAACAGTACCAAAAGAACCTGCCCCGATTTTCTCTTTTAAAACCATATCAGTCCATGGAATGTCAAAAACATCTGCATTAAGAGTATGTTGTAAAGGGGCATTTTCGACCATTCTTGTTGGATTAAATTCATTGTTGTTCACTAGACCAGACATATTGATATCAACATCATGTCTATCAGATTGTTGAGGATGAACTGCATCCCCTACACCTCCATCACCTACAAACAAGAAAAGAAGAATACACTTAAATCTTCAATGTTTTGAAGCAATTTGTATAGTTGAAGCATTTATAAGAATCTTTACCAGTAGGTGGATCTTCAAATACCAGATTTAATGATTCAGAGTCTTGAAAGTAGTGTTTGGCAATTGACTCAAAGTCAACTGTGGAGTCAATATGTGTAGAACGTGGAAACCGAAGTGGTGAAAAGATTGAGATGGAAGATGGACCATTTATTAGAGAGTCAGGTTCATAGAGGCAACCAGGGTTTCCAATTAGATCAACAAGCACCTCCCTAAAAATAAAAGAATTGGACATCAGTTTCACATAAGTGAGTAATCTGAAAGCATCAAAGCAATGAATTCCCATGTTTGTTTACTTGTCAATGCCCATACGAACAAGGCAAGATGAAGCATCATCTCTTCTGCAATATTTGCAACCTTTAGCTATTCGACATGGTAAACCAATGGTCTCAGCTAAGACCTGTATAAGTCATAAGAAAGTTTACATAATAAGACATCCGTTTGATTCTAATAAAAGTCCAACACTACAACAGAAACATACTTTAAATAGTATAGCTCGATGTCTGCAAAGGCCAATAGAGAGTCTACCAATGGGAAGTAGAATAGATCCTAGATGTTTCTTGAGGTCATCACTGAACTTCTTCCACAATGGAACCAACTCATTTTCTCCTGTTGAAGCTACACCTCTTGTGAAGGAAAGAAATTTCGTCTATAAGATAGTATAGAAGATATGCCAAAGCTTTTATGAAGTACATAATGAGCTGAATACTCACCCCATTTGATTGCAAACAAGCTTTGCAAGTTGCTCAACAACTTCGGTTGTGGTTAAGCTATTAGAATAAATGCTATGAGTTTGGTTCTGTAGTTGCATGAGGCTAGGATCACCAATTCTGTCAATGACGATTGCTTCAAATGCAGATTCAGTCGCAGAATTAACAACTTTTAGAGACTCCAGTGATGGAATTCGTCCACTCTCTTGAGGATTACTGCATACTGACCATACGTATGGATCCATTCCATGAATAAAGTAAAATCCATCTGGGACCTTGTCAAAGTAAGATAAGCAACCATTTGCCTGATACAAAATTACTCATAGAGTATGAGTACAGCCAGTTATCAAGTTGTATCATAGTGCTATTGAGTAGGATGTACAAAAGGACATACCCAGAATCGATGTGATAGAGCTTCTGCAGAAGACACAGATGCAGCTTCAACAGACACATGGTCTAGTAAATTAGGATCATCCGCGCAAGTAGCTTCTGATGAAAGCCGCAGCGCCAAAGCCAACTGCAATTGATAACCCTCCTCCGTTTGTTGTGCCCAACTTTTCAACGAAGAATACATTCCACCAACAACAACACCACCGCCCGCCTCCGTCATCTCCCACCTCAACGCCTCGCAATCACCGGCATCAGGCAAATGAATGTAAGCATCATGATCGCCACCACCACTGCTCGTCGCAGCTGACAAGGACGGACCGAAGCAATCACCAGATAAAGAGCTTTCAGCATAGCTACTCCCACTCGATTGTCTCTGTAAGCCACCAATTGGCGCGGGAAATGGCAACTGCCAATTCTGCTGCATCCTCTGATCGGTAGTCAAGTTTATCAAGTCCCAATCAAATCCTCCTCTTTCGCTCTTCTTCGGTAACTCGTATCCAACTCTACCAGTTCCGCCGGAAAACTTCGCCGGAAGAGTATGTTGGAGGTTGTCGTCGGGAATTTGAGTCAATAAAGTGTAATTCGATCGTCCAGCAGGTATTTCCATGAACAAAACTCAGTGACTTTACGCTACTCAACCCTTAAAAGTTACAATGGAGATTCTCTGTGAAGACGACAGAATTTTGTTTCCGTTATTGTGGGGGAAAGGGGGGATGTTTCGAAGGGCAAAATCGTAAAATCAAGGGTCTTACGATCCTTGGATCATTTATGAGTCAGTGCAAAGAATTTTGCGTTCATTCAAAAGGGCTAAAGGGGATGTTTCAAAGGGTAAAAACGTAAAAGTACCCGTTTGAAAAGAGTTGAAACATCATGTTGGCGTCCCACAAACCTTGTTAAATTTTTAAATACAGCTGATTCATACACGTTTTATATATATATATATATATATATATATATATATATATATATATATATATATATATATATATATATATATATATATATATATATATATATATATATATATATAGATTTAGGTTCATTTGAGACCATTCTAATTTTGTGAGACCGTGAGACCAAATCTAAAAATAATTTTAAAATGCAAAATAAATGGAAAAATCCAAAAATTCTTTTTTTAAATATTATTTTCGGAACTTGAATTAACTAAAAAAAATATAAAAATATATAAAAAAAAATATAAAAATTCCGTTTTTTTTTTTAAAAATACGTGAAATATTCTAAATAGAATATTATACTGACATATTTTAAAAAATAATTTTAAAATGCAAAATAAATGGAAAAATCTAAAAATTTTTTTTTTAAATATTATTTTCGGAACTTGAATTAACTAAAAAAATTAAAAAAAAAATAAAAAAAAATTCTATTTTTTTTGAAAAATACGTGAAATATTCTAAATAGAATATTACACTGTACATATTCTAAAAATAATTTTAAAATGCAAAATAAATGGAAAAATCAAAAAAAAAAATTTAAATATTTTTTTCTGAACATGAATTAACTAAAAAAATAAAAATAAATAAAAAAAATAATAAATAAATAAAAAAATGCATCTCACGGTCTCACAAAATATAGGTGGTCTCAAATGAACCTAACCCTATATATATATATATATATATATATATATATATATATATATATATATATATATATATATATATATATATATATATATATATATATATATATATATATATATATATATAATTGTGTTATCTCTTAGATACACAAATTCATTTTGTATCAAATTACCAAAAAACTGCAGAGAAGTAGTTTTGGGCCGGACACGAGCTGTGTCTATATAGGCTAAATGAATATGGCCCGTGTTGAGTGTAATCAAGAAAAGATTTGGTCGGTGGATGGTTTACATTGATTATTTTCTCTTTATCTTTATTTATCGACAAAATGTTGAAGAGATTGGAGGTATAATCTCACTATTATTGCCTAGATGATTTCTGAGGTTTCCATTAATTTCGGTAGCCCAGAAAATCCAAGAGAAAACCACATTCATTTGTTCCTTTGTCACTTTCGTATATAGATGTATCCCCTTTCATTTATGCAATGCACCTAAAATATTTTTTTTTGAATATTATCATTCTTTATTTTTATTTTTAATTTTGACATTGCATTAGTTTTATTCTAAACCGAACATTATATTTTCTAATTTTGTTCAATGCTAACTGTTTCACCGGAACCTTTTTGGTTATCTAGTTGTCATATAACGTAGGAAAAGTATATTAAAAAAAATCGATTTTGATAATGTTTTCTAATCGAGCATCTTTATCCCAAACTTCATTATATCATATCCCCCGACAATGATTCGATTCATTACCATCTCCCTCCTCTTCTCCTTGTCCACCACATCAATCATCTCTATCTCGAAACATACCAGAGCTTGATACATTTTTGCAATGACATGCCTCTCGATGTCGCGGAAAAAAGGCATTTATCATCTTTCAACTTACATACAACTGAATAATGGAATATTGATTGAATGCTATGGAGAAAACCATAATTTCACCACCATATTGCGAATGTGAATGCTATGCTGAAATACTGATGTAATCAATTTACGAATGCTACGATGAATGGATAAATGGACTCTAATTTTAGGGTTAATATGCACATTTGATTGCTTAATTTTAGTCAGATTTAACACCAATTTACTCCTTGAAAAAGATTTCAGTTTGCAGTTACATGATCCACAAACAAATGAAAACATTAGTGTGACACATTTAGATTATCGAAAAAAAAAGTTTGATAATCTAACTATCAAACATATTCAAATGCAAATTTGGATTCAATCATCAAATAAACTCATGACTCTCCAAAATTTGCTTGAAACCATTCTCATGACAAGTTAAGTGTTGTTAACTTCATTTTTTATATTTCATCACCAAAATTGAACATCCAAGAGCATATTTATAAGCTAATCTAATTACTAATTTTATTTCTAAAAAGCTCATAAATGAATAACTACCAATCGAGGGTTCATAAGCTTTAAAACCACTTATGACTATATTTGAAGCAACATCAATGGATGTTGATGGCATATTAATGTACAAAAGGCTCAATCTAACAAAATAAACTCCTTAGAAAACCGAATTAGAATAGAATCCAAACCCTAGGTTACAAAATGAAGAAGATAACTAGAGATTTGAGGTTAAACGAGTTAAATAATATTACATATAGTATTTCCATAGTTTATCCATGTAAATTCTAATTTTCTAAACTTTGACATTTTTTGAGTATTTAATTTATTAAATTCATTCAATTCACTTTTTATGATTATATTTTTGCTATTTCTATTATTTATTTAACTTTAAATAAATTTATTCGATCACAATTTAACTAGTGTTTCTTTAATTTATTTTATTCAACTCACAATTAACTACCTACACCACTTCAAAATTAATATATTTTATTCAATCATAGACAAGAGTCTACTTGACAATAACATGTGTGTATAAACACACCTAACGTTGGGAAAAGTAAATTAGCTATTATATGATGACATCTAGATTGACACACATTTTATGGGTTTGTACACGATGATGGTTGAAACAACAAACATACTCTAATGGTATGTCTTCTATTGCAATTAACATGGATTTTGTCCATTGCAACATCCTCGTGGAGCCTGTATTTTCAGTAATTAAGTTGATAAAAATTGTTTGCGCAATACGATAAGTAATCGATTTATTTCTATCGTAATAAATTAAGAAATAAGTATTATATAGTATTAGCAACGACACATTTATACATTCCTTTATCCAAAGCTATTTAAACATAATAGAAGTCAATACATTGTTTATGAAGAATCGGAGTAAAAGAATGTAAAAATTGACTAATAATATCTATGTTGCTTTTGATATTTGGTTTAAAAACATGCATTAGATGTATTACACTAATTTTTTTTTTTTTTTTTTTGTCAAAATGTTTATTTTCTATCTTTGGTTAAGCTAAATAAGCTTGAATTCTGAATTTATGACTGTGATTGTGTTTTCCTTTTGACTTATTTACGACCATGTGATCAGTAAAAGTCTAAAAACGATCTCCATATTTATTCATATTTATGGATTCTCAGGTACATTAGCATGATGTTTCTATTGAAATAGAACAAAAAGTTCATTCTTTAGGATAGGATTTCACATGTAATGAGCGGTTCATGTTCACATGTAACCTCTTCTTGAAATAAAGTCATACAGAAAAAATAAACTTTTTTTCTTTTTAAAATTATATAAAACAAAAAAATAAATAATATAAATAATAAAAATATTCAATATACCAAAATGATCCTAAACGAATTAGATCCGAATCATCTATGGATCCGTTTCCCTAAACCTATCATCTTCTTGCCTTTCAATCTCATCAAAACGATCCCAATTCACAGCACCTGAAGTTCCTAAATTCCATAAATCCGACGAGTCAACACCTCCGACGCCAAACTCCGGCAACTCAAAGTTTCCAACATCACTCCATATCGCATTAGTTTCGAATCCCATGCTCCAAATGTCCTCTTGTTTCACAGTAATATCATCAATCCCAACAGAAACCGGTTCCAATACATTCTTTCCTTTTCCGAGATCCACCGGAAATAAGTCTTCCGGTGCAGCCTCCGATTCCATTTCCGACACGTTTTTCCCTTTCCAGACATGACCTTCTGGTGCTGTAATAGGATTTGAGTCAAGGGGTTGATGTTTAACAAACTTCCTAATGGTTCTTGGAGAAGAAATATGAAGCTGATGTTCTTTCTTTTCTTGTATAGAAGACACAAATTGCGGGTTTTTGATTAGTTTAGCCATAAACGAAACCATTTGTTTTTGTTTATGTTCAGCTGCTTTGAGTTTCTCGTTGATTGATTCCATATATCGATACGTCTCACGCTGTTCGTGTTGTAAACTGATGATTTCTTTCATAATTTCTGCTTTTTCTTTGTGTAATTGTTCTACCTCAGCTTCTTCGTTACTGCTTGTTGACTGATTCGATTTACGCCTTTGAATGTTCTTCAAAAGATACCTCTTCCCTCGTAAGAATCTTTCATTGGCAAACTCCCACCTGTCTGTATCAATCTTGCGGAATCCCTGGATCGAATCATGTGAACCCGTAAAAAAAGAATGTGCAAGAAATCATATAACACCAAGAACACAATTACAGTAGAACATACATTCAATTAGCAGGAAAACAATTACAATGATGTTATACATCAAAAATTACAGACGATTTGGGGTTGAATCTATGCCTAGTTAAAGTATTACATCGAAAGTATATACAAGATGCAATAACAATGGCGGATTACAACGAGAAAGAACATACAGCTGGAAGAATTGGAAGAAAAACAGAAACATACAAGGAAGCATTTACATATAGATTAACAGAGTGACCCCATGATTAAAGGAGGGTCAAGTGTGTGAAGCTAATATTTACCCACATATGTGTTAAGTTGTCGAACAAAGCTCGAGAAATTGTTGTGTTTGAAGTTTCGGGGCAAGATTATTCTGGCGAACTCCACCGGATCCCAGACGACGAAGCTCTGTCCACTTCCACCCCATGAGATAATCGGGTCGAGTCTCGGGTCACTCACCAAATCGAAAGTTTTTGACAGAAATGGCGGGATTAGTGTTCCTTGTAAACACTCCAGCGGTTGGGGAATCCTATCCGTATCCCCTTCTCCTGTTGTCTCCACCGTCGTATCTGCTAAATCCAGAACAAAACAGAGATAATTTATCAAAATCCTGATCAAAGTAAGAAAAACAGAGTGATTTTAGGGGAAACTACAAAATACCCACCAACGGCTACCGATATAGGAAGCGGCTGCTGGCACGGGATCGGCGAAGGAGACCAGGTGTGGAGAATCGGGTCGGATCCTGCCGGAGAAGATGAAGAAAAGTGCGGATTCATTGAAGACTGAAATTGTAAATGGTCGGTGGGCGGATGAGGAAATGGAGTATAAATAGGTAACGTTTAGCAGAGACATAAAAAATCTGGTGGAAAGGCGGTGGAGTCCACTACAGTTACTGGGCGGCGCGTCGAATTTTGAACCGCCGATCTTCATGGTTCTGTGGCAGATATTTTTTGGGTGGTGGGTGTGCAGCCAATCAGATTTCAGTGTCGTTCGTAGAGGAAGGATCCGGTGCAGTGCGTGTGCATCCGACTTGGCAAAAAAGCCTTCCGTATTAAGCAATATTGGGCTATTGGTCCAAACACTTCGAAATAGACAAAATTACACTATTAATTATGTGATTTGTCAAAACTTGTCACATTATTAATTAGACAACTATTAAAACGTGTGGTTTTTATAGTTTGTAAAGATTGTCCGTCTATTTTTATAATTTTAGTTGGAAAATGGACTTAATAAGGTAATCAATTTTTCGTTTTGTTTATATTTGGGTAACTATCTTTTTTTATATATTTAGTTAACAAACTTTTTGAAAGTGTTCACATATGATCATTATGACTGGTTATGACCGGATGTAACCTGTTACAGCCGGTCATAATTGTCATATGTGAACACTTTCAAAAAGTTCGTTACTAGATGCGTAAAAAAAATAGTTATATGAACAAACAAAAAAGGTAATAGTAAAATACACGAATGGTCCCTGTAGTTTGGGTAATATGTGCGTTTGGTCCATAATTTATTTTTTAATTTGGATGATCCTTACTATTTATTTTTGTTGTGCATTTGGTCACTGTCCTACCTCAAAAGACTATTGTGCCATTTTTAATTTAATTTTAATTTTTTTTGTTTATGTATTTATTTTTTATATATTAAAAAAAATTAATAGACTCCATATATTTACATCTTCTTATCCTACACTTGAAACTACATTTGAGAAATTTAAGTTGGGTCTCATTAGTTACCATCTCATCTCTCATCATCATCAACTACTATTTCGTTTCCATATTTAGTGATATTGACGTCTTCATCATCCCTTATTTTTTTCGGTCCTTCAAATTTGACGAACCAACCCACAACCCACCGTCTATTCATTGAATTTTCCACCACCACAACCCAATAGAAGAGTGATGGTGTTGTTTCGCCGGAGTTGAAGGACCGAAAAAAATGGATAGTGAAAACGTTGATATCATTAAAAATGGAAATAAAAGAAAAGTTGAGGAGGATGACAAATAGAATGGTGATTGGTTGAATCAAGTTTAAATTTCTCGAATGTTGTTTCAGGTTTAGCGTGAGGAGATACAAATATAAGAGTTCTATTAATTTTTTAAATTATATAAAAAATAAATACATAAATAAGAAAATTAATTAAAAAATAAATTAAAAATGGCACAATAGTGTTTTGAGGTAAGACAAACACCAAACGCACTACAAAAATAAACGGTAACGATCATCCAAGTTAAAAAATAAGTCAGGGACCAAACGCACAAATTACCCAAGCTACAGAGACCATTCATGTAATTTACTCTTACATTTTCGGTTTCTTCATATTTGGGTAACTATATTTTTTTGTAGACATCTACGTAACGAAATTTTTGGAAGTGTTTATATATGACCATTATGACCGGATGTAAGTCGGTCATAATGGTCATATGTATGGATGAGCATCAGAACAGGGTACCCGCTTTTGGAACCGGAACCGCTTCGGAACTGCCGGTTATAGAACTGGAACCGCCTTAAACGGTTCCGGTTCCTAAAGTTATGGAACTGCGTTAAGCGGTTCTGGTTCCGGTTCTTATATATATATATATATATATATGTGTGTGTGTGTGTGTGTGTGTGTTATTTAGATCGATTTAGAATATATTGGTTCGATTTTGTCCGTCCTTGGCCCGACTTGATTCGATTTGGATCGAACTAAATTGCAAATTTATCGATAAAAGGTAAGAAAATTAATGTAACTGGGTTACCCGCTCCCAGAACCGGAACCGCCGGTTCCGGGACTGGTTTCAAAAATTTAAGAACTGCTTAGAGCGGTTTCAGTTCCAGTTCTAACTTTCTAGGAATCGCCGATTTCGGTTCTCGCCAAATGAGGCGGGTACCCGCCTATGCTCATCCATAGTCATATGTGAACACTTCCAAAAAGTTCGTTGCCTAGATATGTACAAAAAAAAGATAGTTACTCATACCTGAACAAACCGAAAAGTTAATTAAATTATTAAGTCCATTTTCCATTTTATATTGTTTTATAATTAATTTAAAATTAGTAATTTAATATTTTATGTTTGATTTTTTATTAATATTTATTTTAACTTTTTAGATAATTTACACGGTCCTTATTTATTTTTATTATTTATTTATTTTTATTTTTTAAAATTTTGGATAGTACTTACGATTTTTGTCTCTAACATATATAAAAAGATTATTATATCATTTTCTATTGAAAAATTTAATAAACTAATCACTTTTTTGTGTGCTTTTTAAAATAATTAACCCATTTAAATTAAATTTTGCAAAATAATCATATTTTTCGGAATGGCCATTCCGGAGTATCCGTACGTATTCCGGACCTCATATTAGAATTTCAAATTCTAGAATATATTATGAAAAGAATTTGGATATTGACTTCATTCCGGATCCTGCTTCGACTTTCCGATTCCGATATCCGACACGTGATTTCGATTCTGATTCTGACTCTCTGATCCCGATTCATATCTCCGACGCGCCACTCCGATATGAAAGACGATCACTATGGTCCAGTTGTTTTATGGATAAGTTCTTTAATCACTTAAGATTTATGTTTATACTTATATCCTCTGAAATGAACTGAAAACGTTCCAGAGTTGCAATAGAAGACGCCACTGTATGAGGGCGAACCCAAACCTAGTTTAGTCGTTTGTATGATGTGATTATTCACCGAAAAGTATTGTTTCGAAACAAAACATTGCATTCCGGAATTCGAAGAACACCTCCGGAATGAACTGAAAATGTTTCGGAGTTGCAATATAAGATTTCATTGCATTAGGACAAACCTAAAAGTCGTTTAGTTGTTTATGTAATGTTAGTATACATCGAAATCTAGTGTTCCAGTACATAAAATTACATTCCATAACGCTTCGGAATGCGAGGAACTGGTCTGGAACACGACGAACAGGTGTAGAACACTAAGAAATGGTCCGCAATGTTGGTCATTTTTTGTTCCTGAGTCTGTTTATAACATCCGTTTGATTGTAGCACGACAAGGTTTTGATATATCAATTACATTGTCTTGTAAACCCAAAATCGGTAGGGATATTCTTGTGACATACTGGCCGACATGCGAGACTACGTTCCATAATTCATGTTTTGGGAGGTGGTTAGACATTCATAATGTAACACCGTAAATTTCAAGACAATTTTTTCATTTAAAATAATCATTTTACTCTTAGAAACACTTGTTTAAAATCTTATTCATAGTCGATTTACAAAACATAACTCCATTTTCACTTGCATAGAAAACCAGGATCCTCCAAAATATGACTCTTTCTCTGGTGTGTACAATCAAGCCGGTGCCGTCCCGTGATACTGAAAGAAACCTGAAAAACATCAAACAAAACACTGTAAGCACGGAGCTTAGTGAGTTCCCCAAAATACCACACATAACACATATTAGCCACTCGAGGCTATAACTCTGTGGGTCCGTGCACCCAAACTCTGTGAACCCTCAGGTTCTAACTCTGGGAACCTTCTGGTTCCAACTCTATAAACATGCACAGCATAAATCACATAGAAATAATGCAGTACAACACATCACGTACATATAGCATACAAATACTCTAATCACATAACTCTGGTTACCTACTCAAGGTAAAGTATAGTGAGAAAACTCACCTGGCAAGCAGGAAGCAGATATTCCCACACTTGAATCTCGAACTCGCCACCGCCTAACACGTAAGGCAAATACTCTCATGAATATAACTCTCGAGACTATAATAAATCCTCTCATAACACCCTCTTATGGTTAAAAGACTATTTTACCTCTCTCTTGGCCCAAAGGCCACATCGCTGACCAAACCCTAAAAGTCAACGGCCAACCCTTGGTCGAAATCAAAGTCCTCAGTCTAAGTCAACCCTTGACTGACCCTACTCGCCGAGTCAACCCTGTGACTCGTCGAGTTCCCATAATCAGAACTTCATTCAATCTGCGACCTAACTCGCCGAGTCACCCCGAGACTCGCCGAGTCCAACAACTCTGAGTCCATTCGCACTCGACTCACCGAGTCATCCCTCGACTCACCGATTCTCGGCTCAACCAGAGAATATTTGGGACTCTTTGACAAGACTCGTCGAGTCCAAGGCTATCTTCAACCTACTCGCCGAGTTGTTCTTCCAACTCGTCGAGTTCCAGGCCATCTTCAAGCAACTCGTCGAGTCGACCCATGTGACTCGCCGAGTAGCACCGTTCTGAATCCATTCAGAAGCACTCCAGGCCATGCAATTGATCCAAAACATAGATCTAGCCTCCTACAACCCATCCATCACGTAAAGTGGCAAACTTTACGTGAATCCAAAGAGATCTAAGCCGTTTGCACATTGGGGCTAGGGTTTGGGACATGTAAGCTTCACTAAACACTCCAACACAGGGACTTTCATGCTCTCTAATTCTTCTCCCTTCCAGATCTGAGGTAGCAACCTCAGATCTAACCTCTAGACTTCCCATTTCATCCATAGACAATTTCTCACAAACCCCAAAATGAAGAAACAACATAACAACAGGTCAATAACGAGATATTACCTCTAAGTGATGCCCCAACTGCAATGAAATTCGAATCCAAGCAAATCCCCTTGCTCCAAGCCTTCAATCTCCCCAAAATTCCTTCAACCATTACTTCTCCAAGCTCCAATCCACTCAACAATGGTGCTTCTCCGTGATTTAGGGTTTTCTGGGGCTCAAGGGGTGATAAAGAGGCTGGGAGGAAAACATAGTGATCTTTATATAAGGCTCAACCCCGAGAATTAGGGTTTTCTCCACTTAGCGCCTACTCGCCGAGTCCATTACACTGACTCGCCGAGTCGGCCACTTAACACGCGACCAGGTCGCGACTCTACTCGCCGAGTCTGCACATGGACTCGCCGAGTCACTCTTTCCCAATTTACTCTTTTAGCCCTTCAACTCTACTCTTGATATTTCGGGATGTTACAATTCTCCCCCACTTAAATTAGGCTTCGCCCTCGAAGCCTACAACAACTCAACTCCAGAAATACTCCCACAACGTGCCACCTGGCCTTAATCGGACCCGCTCTTACAAGGCATACCCATCGAAACTCGAACACACTTTCCATTTCCTTCCGGTGTCCTGACCACTGTCTTGAACCGGGCACCGGATGTACCCTCAGATAACCACACTCAACGATCCGAGAATTACCCATGAAGCATCACTGATCCAAATCTCAACAATCACTTGACCCATAAGGGTTAGAAGCCATGAACCATCGGATCCCCGATCCAAATCCCATCCTATCCAATCCGTGACGACAGAAAGGCCCACTCTTCAATCCCAGAGCAAATCTCATGAGTCCTCTCCTTGCACTCAAGCACCCAAGTCGCACCAACCTTCGCACTCTCGGGTTAGGAGAACCCGTCGCACTGATGACATCTCTAACGTCCCCAGGAGACACCACCACTACGCACACGACCCTTGATTAGAATCAAGCTGGGAGTCCCAGACTCCATCCCTACATCCATCCTGAGACTCTTGGCTCTACACCCGCAGAATCCCTTCCGCATCCTCAGCAGACATCCCATCATGATGTCATTCCATACCACTGTCACAGACACAATGTTCGACCATCAGACTCCAAATCATCCATTCTCACTACAACTTCCACTTCCGCGAATCGACACTTTCCTCAGCAAATGAGGGTCCGACACTTCCTCCCATACAACAGCACAAAGGGTGGCATACCAATGCACTAATGATGGCTGTTGAAATAGGATAACTCAACCAAGGATAAATACGTGCCGCAACACCCTCCGAAATCTAATACACATGCCCGAAGCATGTCTTTGAGCGTCTGAATCGTTCACTCCCTCTGAGGTGTCCTCCAACATCATCAGGATAAGCTCTAGCTCATCACATATCCCTCTTCGAGACTGGGCACCAGGTCAGCTTTTGACTCCACAGCTGAGCCTCCAAAGGTCACCCAAATCATGATCCAAATATCCCACTAACTTCCTCCTCGTGACCACTATCCCGGCCCCGTGACATGCAAGTCACGAAATTCTCTTTTCCTTATGCAAGAAAGTACAATCCAACCGAGGATCGTCTCCACTCTGATCTCTGGTTTCTACTGCGCATATCCCTTGCCATCTCACCACATTCCCCGACAGAGACGGGGACCCCGGTCTCGCCCCCGGTCCAACATCCAGGCTCCAAAAACTCAATACTAGAGCTACTCAAGCCCAAAAATCTTCCACATCATACACTGATCGGAGAACATTCCATCATCACACTCTCTTGCCATCTAGTGAGCACTACGGCTCCCCGCGGTATCACAACACCCTCTGACTAGTGAGTACTACGGCTCCCCGCAGTATCACAACACCCTCTGACTAGTGAGTACTACGGCTCCCCGCAGTATCACAACACCCTCTGACTAGTGAGTACTACAGCTCTCCGCAGTATCACAACACCCTCTGACTAGTGAGTACTACGGCTCTCCGCAGTATCACAACACCCTCTGACTAGTGAGTACTACGGCTCCCCGCAGTATCACAACACCCTCTGACTCCACTAGCTCGTGCTCCACAGACTATCATAGGCGGCTACCCATACTCATCTCGAATATTCATCACAGACTCTGGAGGCAATCGTCATAACAGATGCCCACCCTTGCGAAGATCCACTCTCCCAAGTAATCTCCCTGGATGCCCATACTCGAAGGGCTATCACTAGTTCCATAGATACCTGATATACCACAAGTCGTCTCAACTCAAGATTCACGAATAACTTCGAAATAAAGATATCAATACCCGGATACCTCGGAACACCCCCACCGAACATCACAAGATCCTGCCACAACCACAGATCTCCTGCCCCAAGCACCATATAGATGCAATAATACATTCCCTCTGAACCCCATAACTAGATCTTCATTTTTCCCAAGTTGCAACCTCGGTGTATTCAATTTCTCAATTGCAATACAAAGAAATGCTAACGCTACGAAATACGCTGATAATTCTCCGAAACCCTTTTTCCCGCCGCTTAAAATCCAAACAAGGATACGCATACCGACCCGGGAGTTGGCTGCCCAATCATTCTTTATCTACTTGCCCCAACACCGACCAATACCAGATTCCTGACTAATAAACACCTGTCGTGGAGACATTCATCCTTTTCAAACAAGTACTTCCCGCATTAACTCACTCTGACCCCTTTCCTCGATCACCGACATCTCTGGTCTCATGATTTCTTACCGCATATCTATATACTCCACTTATACCTGCTCTTGACAAATCTCTGCTTTCTTACATACGGCACCTGGTTCTCCCCCACTTAGGGTTTGAACCATCACCAAATAGCACGCAACTAACCCATAACTATATTCTCCAGCAAAATCGCACCTGCCCCCGAAAAGTGCTACACAACGCCCGATAATCCCCCCTTAAGGAAATGAATCGACCTCATATACTCTGAACCTCTGGTGAACTCCTCAATAACTTCTCGTCACGTCTGCCTCTAGCCGTTCCAAATCTCGTACCAATTTAGTACCAAACAACTCAACTGCTCGATAACATCCCTGGCTCATAGACTGAACCATAAAACCATCATACCCCTCACCTCAACTCATTAACCAACGCTCCAACACCGGGATCATCCCAAGAACAGGAACCCACTCCCAAATTCAACACCCCATGGATAGAAAACTCTTGGCACCGCTGAACTCGACTGAACTCCCCGCTGATACCACTACCGTACACCCGACTAAACTCAATTAGGTATAGCGTGGCCCTCGACTATCTTAGTCCCAACTGACTATCTGCTCATGATAGATCACTGCCTCGCGGCACACATGCTACCTGATACTCTGGTGGGAAATCATCGTCAATGACGACCTGCAGGGTTTACCCCTAAACCCAAAACTAAAACATCATGCTCCTCATTTTTTTTTCATATGTACATAATCAGTACCTCCCCGATCATAGGAGGTGACATCTCCTTTATCGACTGATTGCCCAAATCAGATCGAAATTCTCCCTTCTCACTGACTCCTTACTAAAATACTCTGAGGGGCTCTCGATCTCCCTCTCAAGGGATGCCTCATCGAACTTACTCATAACCGAATAACCAGAGAACCACAAACATCCTTCACTACGACCCATGGTACTCATTCCATGACATCTCTTCTCAATATGCCCCGGTGTATGGTACCCTAACCATAACATCACTCCCCAATCCGCTCCGATGTATGGTACCCGGACCATAACATCACTCCTCAATCCGCTCCGATGTATGGTACTCGAACCATAACATCACTCCTCAATCTGCTTTGATGTATGGTACCCGAACCATAACATCACTCCTCAATCTACTCTGATGTATGGTACTCGAACCATAACATCACTTCCTCAATCTGCTCTGATGTATGGTACCCGAACCATAACATCACTCCTTAATCTGCTATGATGTATGGTACTCGAACCATAACATCACTTCCTCAATATGCTCTGATGTATGGTACCCGAACCATAACATCACTCCTCAATCCGCTCCTTAGAACCTTCAGAATACTCCCTGTATCAAGTATGGGTCCTCTGCTTTCAGTAGTACGGGCCCATACTACCTGCCACATCTACCCATACTTTCCACACGGACCATCCCAGAGCTTCTAAGTAGCTGCTCGACCTGCCCTTTCACTAATCCCACCGCGCGTGCTCGCTCCCCAGCGAAATTCTCTACTCTGCAAGCGCACTCATCTGGCTAGGGTTACTCCCTAGGCTCTTCCATTGTCCTCCCCTTCTTTGCTATCAGCTGCTGAAGAGCTCCTAATGATGCCAGCCATCTACCTCCTGAATATCGTCATATTCACTTGGTAGCTGACTCCCATCATCGAGAGTTCCACAGTACAAAGCAAGCAGCATTCGAGCATCGAAGAATACATAGGACTCCCTCTCTGTGATAACTCCACCTTCTCGGCTCATCCTCGAAAGTACCACCAAACTCTGTAACTCTACCCCTTATGGGTTCTAACTGCATACTCTCACTCATCACATACTCAAAAGCATAACACATATAACAACGAGTCCTAGGCTAAGGCATCACAAATCAGGCCACTCTAGTCCTAACATATGAAACACCTAGCCTGTCTCTAGCATGCAATAATATCTCATAAAGTGCATCATAAATATCTCATAACACAAAATAAGGGTATTTTGGGAAATCACCGTTCGGGCTCTGGCTGATTGTACACACTGCTCTTTCTTGCTTACTCTTTGAACCCTTATTCATTTTTAGAAAATTATTTCCTTAAAACTTTTCTTACTTCCTCAGTTTGAGTCCAGATTTACCCGAAGGCGCATCCGAATCCCTCAAACCAAGGCTCTGATACCAACTTGTAACACCGTAAATTTCAAGAAAAAATTTTCATTTAAAATAATCATTTTACTCTTAGAAACACTTGTTTAAAATCTTATTCATAGTCGATTTACAAAACATAACTCCATTTTCACTTGCATAGAAAACCAGGATCCTCCAAAATATGACTCTTTCTCTGGTGTGTACAATCAAGCCGGTGCCGTCCCGTGATACTGAAAGAAACCTGAAAAACATCAAACAAAACACTGTAAGCACGAAGCTTAGTGAGTTCCCCAAAATACCACACATAACACATATTAGCCACTCGAGGCTATAACTCTATGGGTCCGTGCACCCAAACTCTGTGAACCCTCAGGTTCTAACTCTGGGAACCTTCCGGTTCCAACTCTATAAACATGCACAGCATAAATCACATAGAAATAATGCAGTACAACACATCACGTACATATAGCATACAAATACTCTAATCACATAACTCTGGTTACCTACTCAAGGTAAAGTATAGTGAGAAGACTCACCTGGCAAGCAGGAAGCAGATATCCCCACACTTGAATCTCGAACTCGCCACCGCTTAACACGTAAGGCAAATACTCTCATGAATATAACTCTCGAGACTAGAATAAATCCTCTCATAACACCCTCTTATGGTTAAAAGACTATTTTACCTCTCTCTTGGCCCAAAGGCCACATCGCTGACCAAACCCTAAAAGTCAACGGCCAACCCTTGGTCGAAATCAAAGTCCTCAGTCTAAGTCAACCCTTGACTGACCCTACTCGCCGAGTCAACCCTGTGACTCGTTGAGTTCCCATAATCAGAACTTCATTCAATCTGCGACCTAACTCGCCGAGTCACCCCGAGACTCGCCGAGTCCAACAACTCTGAGTCCATTCGCACTCGACTCACCGAGTCATCCCTCGACTCACCGATTCTCGGCTCAACCAGAGAATATTTGGGACTCTTTGACAAGACTCGTCGAGTCCAAGGCTATCTTCAACCTACTCGCCGAGTTGTTCTTCCAACTCGTCGAGTTCCAGGCCATCTTCAAGCAACTCGTCGAGTCGACCCATGTGACTCGCCGAGTAGCACCGTTCTGAATCCATTCAGAAGCACTTCAGGCCATGCAATTGATCCAAAACATAGATCTAGCCTCCTACAACCCATCCATCACGTAAAGTGGCAAACTTTACGTGAATCCAAAGAGATCTAAGCCGTTTGCACATTGGGGCTAGGGTTTGGGACATGTAAGCTTCACTAAACACTCCAACACAGGGACTTTCATGCTCTCTGATTCTTCTCCCTTCCAGATCTGAGGTAGCAACCTCAGATCTAACCTCTAGACTTCCCATTTCATCCATAGACAATTTCTCACAAACCCCAAAATGAAGAAACAACATAACAACAGGTCAATAATGAGATATTACCTCTAAGTGATGCCCCAACTGCAATGAAATTCGAATCCAAGCAAATCCCCTTGCTCCAAGCCTTCAATCTTCCCAAAATTCCTTCAACCATTACTTCTCCAAGCTCCAATCCACTCAACAATGGTGCTTCTCCGTGATTGAGGGTTTTCTGGGGCTCAAGGGGAGATAAAGAGGCTGGGAGGAAAACATAGTGATCTTTATATAAGGCTCAACCCCGAGAATTAGGGTTTTCTCCACTCAGCGCCTACTCGCCGAGTCCATTACACTGACTCGCCGAGTCGGCCACTTAACACGCGACCAGGTCGCGACTCTACTCGCCGAGTCCGCACATGGACTCGCCGAGTCACTCTTTCCCAATTTACTCTTTTAGCCCTTCAACTCTACTCTTGATATTTTGGGATGTTACACATAATGTAAGTAAAATAGATTTTGTAGGATGAATACAAAATGCCCCCCCGCAATACCTCTTAGAGGTTATATGTGCCAAAAAGTTATGTACATATTGTTTTGCTCGAAAATTGATCAAATGAATATCAAACAAAGTGAATGAGAGGTTGTGGTGTTAGGATAATGCAAATGAAGAGTAATGATCAAAGTGAGACGAGTGAGTTACAAGGAAAACCCTTGATCCTTTGTAGGATCTCCAACATAAAACCTTATGAGGTGATACTAATCATTTGTCTTTTTTTATTTATTTATTTTTTAAATTTTTTTTATTGATTTTAATATGTGATTACAAGGATGATGAAAATAATAAAAGTACAATTGTGATAATAGAGCTAATCGTGTGTTAGTGTGTATTATACAAGTTTTATTTATAGTCTAAGCTGAATAACAAGAAGTCTGATATTTTCGAGATCCTCCTTGAACAAGTATTTGCACATTGTTTCACTTGGTATTTGATAGATGCCCTTTTATGCATCTTTTAGGATAGTTTTTATTATCATTTAGCATCATATTTTGTACATTTGCATGTCATTTGTTTAAATAATTTTCAGCTCATGTATTTTATCAGAATTCTCATACTTCTAACATTTTTATGTCACTTCTAGATAGTTCGAGTGGAGCAGTTCTTTGAGAGCAGTTCGATGCATATTTGGAGCCTAAATAGAGTTGAAATTGAAGAAGGATGTTGAGGAATGCTTGGAAGATGTTTTGGTCAAAAAAACATTCTTATCGAATTGATCAAACGAAGTTAGATTGCTATAATCTGAAGCTAAAGGAAGTTGCTAACAGCTTTGACCCCTTATCAGTATTTTGACCATATCTCATGAACTGTAACTCCGATTAACAAGATTCAAAATGTTCTGAAAACTAGACATAATTTCGGACGATTTTCATGTTTGTAAAAAGTCCAAATATGCGATTACATAGGCCAAAAATTCGATCACATGTATGATGACGTGTTTTTCCTACGATCGCATGTTTGCCACGAAGCTTCGTGGGGTCAAAATAAGTCATATGAAGTAAAAAATCAAAACATGTGATTGCATATGGTATACTTGCGATCACATAAACATCCCAAAGTTCCAGAAACTTCGAAAAAAGCATCATGCATCATTTAGGGGCAAAATTTGGAAAAAATTTAAAAACCTGCGATCGCATATGACCAACCTACGATCACATGTTATAAGTTTTTTTCTTCGGAAGTTTCCACCTCACCAATAAATATAAACTTCATTATCAGATGCGGGGAGGACGACTCCAAACGGCAAAATACCCTTCTGAAGACGATTTATGATACCTTTCAGCGACTTTTGGAGATCTGAAGGTTACGAATCATTTCACACATTCAGTTTATCTAGATTTATCAGTAAATGTTTCTTTTATCTAGTAAAGTTTTGTTTTTAACCTTTTCTTGCTAAACTTTAGTTTTCAGTTCTTCATAGACTAATACTTTTCATGTGATTAGTTATCATATTTGATTTTCCTTTTGTGTTTCTATCTAGATTTTAATTTTTGAGCTTAATGAACGTTTGATTTTTAATTCTTGTTAGTATGATCACTCAACTAGGGTTTTTATCATTCCAGTTAATCAATTAATAGAATCTGTAATTGTTCTTGTTAAATGGTAAAAAGTAACAAGTATCAGACTGGTTCCGTTTGGGATTTAACTCCGATATAAACTGTAAAAATCATACATTTACGCTTTTGAACTTGTGAGAAGTATTGGGTATTGCTAGGAATTTTACATAAAACTTAATGTAATTTTTCCAATTTAACTAAAATCTTGTTTAATTGAACATTAAAAATTTAGGTTTAATTCAAAGAGCTTGTTTTGGTTAACTAATTTAGGTAAAAGAGATTATACTAGAGCTTGTTATTTTTCTCAGACTAGCTTAGATAGAACACATTCTGAATAACCAGATTTGAACTGATTGCATGATTAGGAAAACCGCAACAGAGTTAAAATCGTTTTTAATATTGATTTTCGTTTAAATTTATTATCACTACAATTTTTGGTTTTTTTAGTTGATACAAAAACCCCTTTTATATTTTCTGTTTCTTGACTAGATTGTGTCTGTTGCAAAAACGCATTGACCGTTAGGCCCCTGAGGATTTGACCATGTTTCCCTGTGCTATATTTTTAGAGCAACCAGCACTGATAAATTTTATCTGTTTAAATTGGGCACAACAACCACTTTAACAGTATTCCCGGGTCTTGTCATTCTCCATTGAGAATGAGTCTTGTGTTGATTAATTATGTACATGTGAGAAAAATAAAGAAGAGTATAGTTGTTATATGTGTTAGGAAATATTAGTGATAATAGTCAGGATACTGAGATATGTTTAAGGATCCTGAGACTTAAGGATCTTGAATATGATTTTGGGATCCTGCCCCTAACACGTATGGTATAAGTAGCCATAGATACAAATGAATAAGAAAGGTTTTACACGACTGGAAGAAAATGTTTGGGGTACAACGACAAAGATTATTTGAATAATGTAATATTAGTTAAAACAAATCCTTTTTAGTTTATGTATTTATTTGATTTTTGTTTATTTTAAGATTACAGTTGCATTTTAGAATTTATAAAAACAAAACTTATACAAAAAAAACAAAACACATTTTACACATAAAAACCAATATATATATATATATATATATATATATATATATATATATATATATATATATATATATATATATATATATATATATATATATATTTATGTTAGTCCGAAATGCTACCCTGGTGTTCCGAAGACCTCTTCAGAATAACATATACTGAACAAAATGGTCATTTTACAAAAGTAAAGTCGGGGTAATTTTTTTCCAAAAAGTTCATTTCTATATGTTAGTTTACATATGGTCAAAAAAATTGCTATAAATAGAAGCTCAATTCTCATTCATCCTCACACCTCCAGAACTCTTTCTATGGAATTTCTACTTCTTTGGGGTCTAAGTTTTCCTTTGATCTTAGAAGTTTTAGTGGAGCTCTGGCATCTAAGAGTCCGGAAAATAGAAGTGTTCAGGTCGGATCTCTACTAGTACAATTTCTGATTTTTCGCTAAGAAATCTCTATAAGTTAAGCTGCATTTAGTATACTTCAAGCGTAATTTATATTTATATTCACAGTCATTATTATGAATCTATAAATAAGATTTATCAGTGATTACATATCATAATATTGATTGATCTACTTACGGGGGGTGATGTCTAAGCTAGATTTAGTGAGGTGTTTAAAGTGAGATTTCTGAATAGTATACTCAGTATACTAAACAGACCATACCTCTGATATGATCTCAGCTGATTGTTCCTTATCAACTATAGATTAGTAGACATTATGATTGTTGAGGAATCTAGATTACCGTTTGTGACAAGAATATAAGACTAACACTTAGTGATGTATATACTTAGGTCACATCAAAGGAAAATCTAAGGTGTTAGCCTGTTAGGTGAAGCTTTTCCTAAATCACAAGCCATCCACTTTAACAAGTGAGTGCATAGTTACTTTCATCTCACACATATATATGAAGTATTATCTGCTTGGATGCTATGTGTGCCTTTTATTTGTATTTACAATATTGTTGCTTCATATGGTTTACTTGGTTAAATTATATTTTTGATAAAGTATTAATCTATTTATTTTATGATACCTAAAGTATATTTGGTAGTAAATGGTTATGAAAAGTAAAATATTATGTGAGGTTGTAGCCAACATTGGTACTATTATATTACTAGTGATTAGTCATCTAGTAGGGTATAAAGGATGACCACAGATTATTGTAGACAAGTTTGACAAAACATGGACATACTTGCAACCTATAGGTGTTAATAAGTCATCCACATGTAGGTTTATGATCTATAGGCGTTAACCAAATCATACATGGATAGGTATTTGACCTGTAGATGTTAAACAGACCATACATGGCAGGTCTTCGACCTATAGGTGAAAGATGAACCACACATGGGTAGGCCTACGACCTATAGATGTTACATTCATACGGATATTCTATTTATTCCATGGTTGCCTTATTGACATACATTGCTAAGGAATACCCAAAGCAATACTATCTACTAAACGATCCTTTAGGACAGTGTAACATCCGTAGATTCGAGCTAGTTAATTTAGAGATAATAATCACAAAAATGGCTTTTTGATAGAAGATTATTTAGGAAAAATAATATTAACAAAATTTATTGTGTATGTGACAAGGATTCCGTATATATAAAGAACGTTAAAATCCAACTTCATATGAAGAAGTTATGCTTCTTCGAAGTTTTGCGATTAAACCGACACGGCTCTGCATATCGTAAAAAGTGAATTTTTGATAAATTACTTTTTAGCCTTAGTGATATAAATGAGTCATAATAGTTGTTAAACCGAGAGTGTGCATATAGAGAACGTCTAAATCTGACTTGATGAGAGGAAGTTATGATTTTCTAAGATTCAACGTACTAGTATACAGCTCAGAAATCAAAGTTTAGATCGGTCAATTTTTAGCCAAAACAATATAAATGAGAATTGAAGATCTCCTTAATAGGAGTCCAACGATATAAGGACAGTCGAAAACGAATGTTTGATGAGAGAGTTATGCATTTTATATGGGCTTTAACAGTCTAAGTATGTGTAAAACAAATAAATTCAAAATTAGCTAACAGAATCAAAACGAACGTTGTAGATCCCATAGATAGCTACACATGGATATAAATAACGTAAAAACATAGTTTGTATGAAGAAGTTACTCAATTTTGAAGCTTGAATTTTGTTGCACGCGCATGCGCCTCACACATAACATTCTAGAAGCCACCACACAGACCCACCCAACTCCTGCCACATGTCAGCAAGCCTCAGGAGCCACGAAACCCATATGCATGGCACGCACATGGCCGTGCGCAATGAGTCTGTTCCCATACCTGTCTATAAATAACTTTCTTGTGCTCATTCTTTCCTCACAAAATTCCTCATAAACTCTCTCGAATTCTGTCTCCAAAGCCCAAATTTCTCTTAGTATTTAGGGAATTTTTGCAAGAATTTGAGGTCTCTAAGAGCCCAACTTAAAGGAACTTTTGGTTTTGAGATTCTGTCTGAGTAATTTTCCCAGTTTTCGCTAAAACCTTTGTAAGTTAATATACTCTCTCATTCTTTCACTCTAACTTATATTTATGGTCATAAGTCATTATTATGAACCTATAAATAATATTTATCAGTAATTCCAGTTATAATACTGATTGATCTACTTACAGGAGAGGTGTCTAGAATGATCACGTTGGTTTGGTTGTTAGATTTCAGAAAGGCTATGTGCAGAAATGATCCTGCCTCCTAACGGACCTGCCTAACTGATCCTTACTTGATAGATCTCGATGTAGAGATTAGGATTAGTGAGGAATCTAGACTATAGTTATTATATTTACCAAGATTACGGAACTAGACTAAGACTTAGTACTCTACGAGTCTAGGTCTTTTCAAAGTACGAAGCGAAGTGCTAACAAAATCTTGAATCATCCAAATTTTCAAGTGAGTGCATAGATATTTTCATCTTACACATAGATATGAAGTATCTAGATAACTACATGCTTTATGTTCTTATTATCCGTGCCAAAAATTTTACGTGTTAGATAAAATATTATGAGATGATATTTAACTATTTTAATCATATAAGTATTATACAATATGTATTGGGTAATGGTAGATAGGAAATGATAGATAGGTGATGATAGATAGGTAATAATAAATAGGCGATAATAAATAGGAAATGACTAGCAGATGCTCGGACATTGACTCGTGATGTTGCGATGTAGTCATCTACCAGAGTATAGATGGTGACCACTAACTAATCTAAACAAGTCATGTGGAAACATCGACAAGTTCATAACCTACAGGTGATGAATTACGAGTTCAGGAAATGTAATAATGATGTATTCATGCGATGATATTATAACCCTTATTGGACACGTATTGGGGGAGTAATCCCTAAAATAGTATTGTCTATGTGATGTAGGTGATGACCCTTAGGAAAAGTCCTTAGCAATAAACATATAAGGAAATGTGATGTAGGCAATGGTATGTAAACATGATATAATGATTGATGGGTTTTATACAAACAATCCTATGTGTGCATGCAACCCTAGTATTGGATCTATGTTTTCACTATTAGTTATACAACTTTATGAACACAAAAAGAAACCTGGCATGCTACTATAATTTTCGAAATTCATATATAAAGCTAGAATACATACCTTTTGTTGTTATATAGCAATAACAACTAGTTCCTTGAATTTCCTTAGCTCTTGAAAGCAAGTACCACAAGTGTAGTACCTCTAATGGAGTCACAAACACCATATGCAACTTGGATGAAGAGGAGAAGAAAAGGAGGCACCAAAAACGGCTGGAAACCCTAATGGAAGTGTTGTCCACGTTTTTGGGGCCTAAGGGGTCCTTTATATACTAGTGTAGGCTTCTAGGGTTTCAGACAAAACCCTAATGGACAGCTTAAACTCTAAGCAGCCCATGGAACCTTCTGGACAAGGCTATGGACGAAAATATGATGGGCTTCCATCATAATTTCGTTCACCCCTTATTCCTATAGCATTCCTTAGCCCAATAACTCAATTATCCAATAATTGCAGTCCAGTCCCCTATATTTAATTAATCTCTTTTAGCCACAAAATTAATTCTTAATTAATTCTTGACTAATATTAATTAAACAATATGATTTCTCCTTTAATATATTATTCTCATAATATATTAATAAATCATATTTAAACCTTTATCTCCTTAAATCATCCTACATATTGCTATGGTGAAGGCAACCCAAAAGGACCATGCTCATAATCGGGTCAAGTACATACCAAAATAGTTATGGACTTAGACACTAATCCAACAGTCTCCCACTTGGATAAGTCTAATAACTATTTTCCGTATGACTTCAGAACCTGATCAGCAATCGTAGCTTTCAAAAGCCGCTGTCAACTCTGATCTTATCAGATAACATGTCCTCTAGATAAGGGATTATATATTCCTCCATTCTCAAGATATCGTATAGACATAAGACATGAATTTCAATCATTCTCTCTATACTGTTTCCCGACTTCCGATTTATGACGACTGACAACAGACTACAATTGAACACATCAACTTAGTCCCGGCTTGGCCAAGCACTTAGGTGTTATCACTAAATCATCGAGAGGCCCATAGATATCGCTTTTATCCCACTTTGGGTAAAAGGAATGGATAAACTTCGACTCAAATGCTCGCTTGTATTTACTGATCGAATCACACACAACAATAAGTTTTATAACACCAAGTTACTGGTGCGTTTACTTATTATCAATGTGTAACTGACCAACAAATAACAACTCACACGTCTCGGTTTCAAGAATATACAATATTATCGTCTCACTAATCACTCGTGATAAAACCGTGAAGTGATCCAAGTGAGCGTGGGTTTAATCCAATACTTTAATCTTATCAAAGCACTCACGAACTCTGCAGCAAACTTGTGCCATGTCTAAACACTTCAGACAATCTACAGACAGATTCATGACAGTCTTTATTCATACCTACTCCCAACGTATGACCAACTGTGGATGTTTGAATAACCTAGTTATTCTGGAAGTCAAAACATGCAAATTGAAACATGACAACAATACTTAATCCTATATGGCCCCAAACTTGTGAGAGTAAATAAAACCATTCTATTTATCCACCATATTGATTACTCATTATTTATCATTTAATGTTTCGGATAATCAACTCATTGCTTGAATTACAACAACAATTGTCCCATGCTCTAAGCATGCACACCTTGTTTCCTATGGTCCATGCTTTGTGAAATAGATCACCTGAAAACTTTTCCAATGATGCTCATTTCACAATCCCTTAATCCTAATTATTAGTGTAAGAACACAAGGTTCTTGCCACTACTAGAATATGCTAGATTCTAACATTTTATGCAACGATACCTTTGCAAAATCATAGCACAAAAATCACCAAGACGTAGCTAATGAAATTACAAAGTACTTTCTTAGAAATTGTTACAAGACAATTCCATAGATGTGAAGTCTCACATTCAAGGTACATTCCTTTGAACATCCTTCTTGCATAAAAGTTTCTAATCTAGGCATAGACTCTCAATATCCAACTCCCAATATGGAAACATTTCCACATTTGCCATATGACAACTCATTCTTAATAGAATCTTATCTATTCATAATAATGTTGATATGGTCTATCTAATACCATACTCCCAACTACTCACAAGCAACCAATCCTTAGCGAACTTTGGATCGTCCTTTGATAGTTGTTTAATTATTTTAGTCAAAACCAATTCTAGTCCTTTTTCCCTCTTAATGCGATAGACATTTGGAAAATTTTTATAACGGTAAAATACTATAGCATTTACAATCGATCCTATACCCGAAGCGTATTGGACACGATGCATAATGTCTTACATAAAGATATGATACTTTACCAATCTTTTGCCATAATATTTTATGTGTCATGTTCTCACAATTCGAACTATGAAGAGGGATGCCGTAATCATAATCGAATTTTAAGAACACACAATGTATCCTTTGACTGAAAATATTAAAATTTCTTAATCTAAGCTTTAGGTTTTGAAACGGAGTATAATATTCTCTCCCTTAATTATAGCAAAACAACTTTTCAACCCATGCAACTTTGCAAATGGAATCTTTGTTTTTCTATAATTAATATTGCTAACTTGCAATACTCGCCATAACAATCATACAAGCATAACACTTATGCTCCCACTATCATGATGATTATCGTATAAGCATAACATTTATGCTCCCACTAGCTTTGACATGTATTCAGAAAACAAATGAACTTCCAGAAAACAATGCCTATTGAATTTCTGAAATTCATATTTCTAATACCAGATGCTTCGATAAGCCTTTATCTTAGCTTCTTAACCTTATACACCTTTGCCTTAGATAGCTCATATGTGTGTTTAAACGATTCATAACTTATGTTACTAAGTTCCAAATGTTGAAACTAATTGCCAAATCTCACAATTCGAACTATGGAAAGGGATGTCGTAACCATAATCGAATTTGAGAATACAATTTTCACAATTGCTATCTTCTTAAAATCTCTCTTGGTGAAAGCATTTCCTCACAGTCATTTTCATGAAGGAGAGAATCTTATGACACTTAGATTTTATGGTGTATGAGTTCCTATCCATGTGAATTTGCCAAAACCAAGGTTTGCGACAAATCCAAACTCATATGGACTGAACTTTCTTAATCTTGATTTCTTGCCTTATGGTAACACGAGTGCCCACCATGTCTTCCAAGTAGTTTAGTAACTTGTCCCTACATATCAATGTACTTTCCATCGACTAAGGCTTTAGTATGTATTCAAATGAGAACTCATAGAACTCACATACATAATTAATTCAATTGGAATGGCACATAAACAAAATAATGTCAGCACGATAGGTTGTCAACCTCAAGTCACGTGCTAGTGATGATCGATAAGGTTTATTCTTGATTTGTTCTTGAAACCTTTCAAGACCATTTAGACTCCCACTGACTCCTTGACATATAAGATTCTCTTGTCAAGAAACATTTCTTGATAAATCAAATACTCAAGAGTTAGTGTAGTTCTTATCAAGACAAAACACTTCACATAATTGGTCCTAGTTGGTCTTTGTCTTACCCAAGACAACACAACTTACCAATTTCAAATGTGTAAGAATAAGAAAACTTTTCCAAGTTCCACATTTGATTAGTGTTATAAACCTACTTAAAACTTTTCACTCAATGTCACAATCTTGACTCTAAGACTTGATATTGGAACGAAGTATGACTGACTTATTGATTTAACCATTTCTCTTCTTAGACATGCAATTGCACTAAGACTCACTTAGAGGATCTATTGAGACACGGTTCTTAATCTTTAAGACTTATCATAAAACACAATAAAAGGTACTCTCCCTTCTTCTTAGAATAGAGAAACTTTTATCTTTCTGCCTACTTGATTCTTCTTTATTCGTTCTACTATTCATTGAAACTTTTTCAATCAACTCAGAATTATACTTAATCTTATAAGTATAATCATATTTACTAAGCTTTAGTAAATCATGACGAATATCTTTGTCACTCTTGTGGTGGACTTGATCAACACACAACCTAGTGTACTTGATCTCCTAGTCCTTCAATTGACACTTTGTCAAAGAATTAATCTAAGTTTCCCAAACGTGAAAATTTTTCATTCATCATACAATACACATTGCATGATTCCAAGTTTCTGCCAATTGAAACTTGGGTGATGAGAAACTCTCCCTATTTGGTAAACTTTTGATATTTCCACAAATAATATAATTAAGAATCAAATCCATTATTGCTAATAATAGAAACCTTCAAACATCAATTTTTCATACATGCCATTGCAAGGATAAATAAATAAGATAAAATCAAAATTCATTTTATTGCGGAAAAAATTTTGTCCTTACAATGCAATTCAATTGAAAAAACTATGTTATTACATATTTCTTAACAATCTATTCTAACTCCAAGTAGTAGCTCAAGAATCCATTCTTCAAGTAATGCGATCGAAATCCATTTCTTCATGATTAGATTCAGCTCACTTCTTTTCTCAAGATTCCTCTCTTTTCTTCGATCCTACAAAACATCAAAATGTAATCTTATCACATCATGTATTAAGAATCTAGAATAGGAACTCAAAAGAGTTAGATAATGGATTTTACCTGTAGTAGAGCCATACGTATTGACTCTCCCATCTCTTAGATCTTTCAGGTAGTTAGGGCAGCTTCGTCTCCAATGCCCCTTCTCTTGGCAATAAAAGCAAATGGACTCCTTGGCACAGCACATCGGACAATCACAGACTTAGTTCTTTCTAGACTTCCAATGTTGCCAGTGTCCATTAAAGTTTGGGAGTTTGATTCACTAGACAAATTTGCTTGACCAGCACGCCAAATCATTGCTGATTCAGCAGCTATAAGCAAATAGGTGAGATCAATTAGGGTCACGTTGTGGTCCATCATATAGTACTCTCTAACGAACTCACTATATGATTTAGGAAGTGACTGAAGAACCCAATCAACAGCCAACTCACTTGAAATCTCGACACCCAACATGTTTAACCTATCAATGTATGACTTCATCTCTAAGACGTGCGCACACACAGGTTTCCCATCTTCGTGTTTACTTGCCAAAAGGGCTTGAGTGAGCTTGAACTTTTCAAGCCTTTGAACTTGTGGGTCAGGGAGAATAATTGGAGGAGGTGGAGGAAGTGAAGCATGACTCTCATTTCCTTGATCGTATCTCGGAACGTCATCTTCATTTGGAAAGCTTGTTCCAAAGGATTTGGGAAGACCATTGTAAGATTCAGACATCTACAAAACGGGAGAAAATTCAAGTTGAGTTGATTAGAATTCTTGATGCAACACCCAAATGAAACATCAAGCTAGGATCCAACACAATACTCTACAACCTAGAAGAGGGATGCCGTAATCTAGTTGCAGAATATCTGAAGGTAGGTAAATGACGATTTACCAATTTCCACCATGAAAAACGAAAAAGAAGTTTAAGTTTTAAATGAATTGAAACTCCTAGATCTTTTGAGATTCATTGAAATTTTCAATGGCATGTTTAATCTCGATTATGCCCTACTATTTGTGACTGGGATGCCGAGGATCACAAACAAGGTGCAAATAACCATACGAATCACATGGTGCACCCAATGTTACTATCACCTAATCAATGTGCCGGTTAGCCACACACGCTCCATTGATCTATGACAAACATCGAGTCACCCTTCGCTACCAATGTCATCCCCAAATTAGTGTGCCGGTTAACCACACACGCTCCACTAACGTTTGACAAGGGTACGAAGTGTAATTCCATGGGTTAGCATACAATTTCACATTTTGCCTAAAGTAACTATGATTTGGGAATTTGAAAAAGCATTTAGTTACTTTGTACTTCATTATACTTATAATGGAAGGTTTCTGTCCTATCCTACCCGTTCGGCTAACGACCCTCCACTAGTCAAGAGTGCGGTGGGTAAGAGTGGATACCCATTCAATCGCCATTTTATAGGCAATTTCCTTAAACACCCCTTATAGACTAGTTTCGTGAATGAGGCCTACTAACGGTAAGACTGACTTTTTAGTTATACATATATAATATTAAACTTTTAATGTTATATATAGTATAAGGGTGTATTTTACACTTTTAAAATACTAGGTGGTTTAAATTATACTTTTAACTAACCAAAATCATTATGGATTTATTAAATCTCTTTTAATTATACACTTAATTAATTTAATAAAACCATAAGGGTTTAATTTGAACTTTTTCAAAATCAGGGTTTTGGAATTTAGACTTTCAAAATTAACTTTTAATCAACAATTTAAATTCCAAAACTTGAGGGCAAGTTTTGAAACTCTTCAAAACAATTAGGTTTTAATCTCACTTAAAATTTTCGAATTTAAGACATTTAAATTAAATTTTAAATATTAAAACTCTTGATTTAATAATTACCATAAATTAAACAATTAATTTAAATTATTAAATCACAAGGGATTATCTAGATCATGAGGATAATTACCAATTATACATCTAAGATATCCTAATCCCTTGAATCCCTCTCTAAATCTCGAAAATAAGGGACGGGATAATTCAAGATCTTTAATTACCATATTTAACAATTAAAAGATAATTACAAGATATGGGATTATCCAAATCCCTAAAATTTAGGATCTAACCTTAGGGAAGGAGGTAATTTCGAAATCCAAGGGTTGGATAACCCTAGATTTCAAAATCTTGGAGGCTAAGGAAAGGATTTGGGAAACCCTAGCAAAATTCGCCATCTAGGGTTTTGCAACCCTAATTGCGAAAATTACCTAGCCTTTAGGGTTCATTAGCCATAAACCCTAATATGTCAAGTTCATAAATTTGAATAAAAGCTAATTGAAAACAAAAACCAATGGCTCTGATACCACGGATGGGTTTTATACAAACAATCCTATGTGTGCATGCAACCCTAGTATTGGATCTATGTTTTCACTATTAGTTATACAACTTTATGAACACAAAAAGAAACCTAGCATGCTACTATAATTTTCGAAATTCATATATAAAGCTAGAATACATACCTTTTGTTGTTATATAGCAATAACAACTAGTTCCTTGAATTTCCTTAGCTCTTGAAAGCAAGTACCACAAGTGTAGTACCTCTAATGGAGTCACAAACACCATATGCAACTTGGATGAAGAGGAGAAGAAAAGGAGGCACCAAAAACGGCTGGAAACCCTAATGGAAGTGTTGTCCACGTTTTTGGGGCCTAAGGGGTCCTTTATATACTAGTGTAGGCTTCTAGGGTTTCAGACAAAACCCTAATGGACAGCTTAAACTCTAAGCAGCCCATGGAACCTTCTGGACAAGGCTATGGACGAAAATATGATGGGCTTCCATCATAATTTCGTTCACCCCTTATTCCTATAGCATTCCTTAGCCCAATAACTCAATTATCCAATAATTGCAATCCAGTCCCCTATATTTAATTAATCTCTTTTAGCCACAAAATTAATTCTTGACTAATATTAATTAAACAATATGATTTCTCCTTTAATATATTATTCTCATAATATATTAATAAATCATATTTAAACCTTTATCTCCTTAAATCATCCTACATATTGCTATGGTGAAGGCAACCCAAAAGGACCATGCTCATAATCGGGTCAAGTACATACCAAAATAGTTATGGACTTAGACACTAATCCAACAATGATGACCCTAGGATAACCCCTTAGGGAAGAATAAATAAGAAAACGTGGATGGGTAATCGAGTTAACCGTTTGACATGAAATATATGACTAAACAAATTAACTATATTATTGTGGGTTGAAAACCCTGTGTATCTCAATAGGTTTCCCAACCCGACCCACTCAACTTATTTGTATCACATGTATCGTTGAGAAGATACTTTACATTGAGAGATTATCATTAGTGTAAATTCATGTAAGGTATGTTTATTCTTATGTTTTGTATCAATTATGTCATCCCAAGATTTTATAATATTAATGAAAAATATTTCTTCGGAAATACTTTAGGGTCCAAACTCCGCATTTCATGAACAAACTCTGTTTTAAAGTATAAACAAAAAGTTTTAAAATGACTATAAATTTGGGGATGTCACAGATAGGTCCCATGAGATCGTCATTTTAGGATTAGGGAGTGAGAATAACAAGAATGAGTAATTGAGTTATTTGTTTGATGCTAAATACAAAATAAAAAATTAATTATAATATTGTGGATTGAAAACCCTACATTCTTAACAGTCTCCCAAGCCTGACTCACTCAGTTTCTTTGTATCACAGATAACGGTACGGAGGATCAGGGATACTGATGTTTGCATCTGCCGAGAGATTCGAGGAGATGTATGCAATGTCGTATTCTAAAATATTCATTTATGGATTTTAGAAGCCAAGGATACGGGCGTTCTGGTCATTTATGGCCTTTGAGTTTTATTCGAGAAGGTTCCGGGCCAAGGTGTGTTGCTAGAAGCGTAGGGCTTCTCGCCACCTTTTCGTGGATATAAAGTTCGTTGGAATCGGACTTAGGATGGAGTTATAACATTTAGAAGTTGTTGTCATTTATGGCACCTCAATGGAAAAGTTGGCAAAGAAGGGTCATGCCTGGAAAGTAGGAGTGTAACGACCCAATTTTCATGTCCAAAAATTTCATTTTAAAATATTACTTTAGAAAACATTAATAAATAAAAACATTGTTTGATCACACCATAACACATCGCAAACCATGTTTTAAAAGTCAAACCATACATCCCATCAAATATCAGAGTACAATCCCAGTGAATCTCGTAAATGCGGAAACCGAAGAGTGTGTGTGTGACATGCTGCTACCGCGCCGACTCCTTTCCCCTAGCTGAGGAGGTACCTGAAACCAAAACTGAAACCGTAAGCACAAAGCTTAGTGAGCTCCCCCATAATACCCCATACCATACAAGCATTTAACATATAACATGCAATTAGGAGATACGGGCCTCGCCGAGTCGCCCACTTAAACGTGTCCTGAGTCTCGTCCCTACTCGGCGAGTCGGACCTTATGACTCGCCGAGTCCAAGGCTAAAATAGGGCAATGCTCAAATAAAATTCACATACCGGAAACCAGGTGCTACAAATCTCCCCCACTTATTTTAGACTTCGTCCTCGAAGTCTGCTGCCCGGTCCTGAAACAGCTCGGGGTAATGCTCCATCATCTCGTCCATCGGTTCCCAAGTCCATTCCGAACCCTTGCGGTGCTGCCATTTGTCACAACTGGAAATTTTGTGTCATGTAATCTATACATTCAACCTAATGTGAATCAAAAACTTCAATCAAATACAATATACAAGCACTACAAGTAGTCATCAAACAATTGGAGACCCTAGAAGTTCTTGTTAAGTCCATTTTGGACTAGGACTTCCTATTTGGATCCAAATGGACCAATAAGCTTCCAATTGGACTATCATGGGCTTAGGACCCTAATTGGGCTCTAATTGGACCCACACTAATTTATTTCAACATTTTAGGTCATATCGGGCCTAGAATGAAATAAATCACAAGCTTTGATCCATAATTTAACCTAACCTAGCTTAATAAAGCATAAAAATCACAATTTTATTTTATAAGGCCAATAAATACCCTAAACTACCTCTAATGTTGGGCTTAGGGGCAAAAAGCCCAATTTTTCCTTCTTCTCTCCCCATTCTCGGCCCAAGCCCAAGGAAAAGGGAGAGTTGACCTTGGGTTGCCACCTCACCTTTATATGTTGGACTTCCATGCATATAATTCATGTTTCCAAGCAAACATCATATCAAGATCACTTCTTTTTCTCTCCTCTCTCCTTGTTTCGGCCGAGAGCAACACCACACACACACAAAACACTCACAAACTCTCTCTAAAATTCACTCAAGGCTTCTTCTTCTTCTTCATCCAAAGACTCGAAATTTAGGTAGCATTCAAGGAAGTTCTTCCATAAAATCATCATCTAAGGTAAGGATTTGCTTGGATCTATGACTTATATTCTTTGTTTATCAAAAACCTCTTCCTAATCCATGCAAAAACCGTGATTTTGCACCTTAGAAAGCTTCATACACTCCAAAACTTCATCAAGGGTGCTAAGGCCAAAAATCACTTCATTTCTTCCATTCTTTCTTCCAAAAACCGAATCAACACCCAAGGTGAGTTTCATATCCCCTTATTTTCGATTTTTATGAGTTTTTATGGGGGAGAATACAAGAAAATGTGAAGATCCATCATTATGTGTATGTTGTGGTTGATTTCTATGCTTATTTGTATTTTTGCATGATTTTATTGATAGATCTAGGGTGATATGCTAAAAACCGAGACATACATTCTATCATAGCACAAAATAGACTATCACATGCAAAGTATACTAAGAAAATGGCTAAATAGCTTAACAACACTTAACTTGGGCTAAAAACTCATTTTTTTTTGACATAAAATGTTGAAAATGCAAATTTGAAGGGCCTAATATGAAACTTTAGAAATCTGATGGGTGTGATGAGTCAAAACAGTTTGCATAATGTATTTTTCTGAAAATATGCTATTTAGAGGGCTAAAAACATAAATTCCAAGCTTATTGGGCTAAATGTGACATTTTCGGCCCAATAGGGCCCAATATGCGAAATTTTCTAAATTGGAGGACCAAAACTGCATTTTTCTGTAAAACAGTGGGCTATAAGTGTTCCATATGCTTTTCAAAGGGTTAAAATGCTTTCCAAATCTAAAAGGGACCAAAATTGTAAAAATTTTCCAAATTGGGTCAAAAATGCAAAAGTTGCGAAAAATAGGGGCTATAACCGAGAAAACTGAAGTTTCAAGGGCTTAAACTGTTTTCTATGATAAGTTTGCTGGAAAAATACTTATGTCAATAATTTTTGGTATAAAAATGACAAGAAAATTGATTTAAGGACCAAACCGGAATATTTTTAAATAACGGGGTAAAAAGAGTAAATCCTTCAATCAAGGAGGGGCTGAAAACAGAAAATCTTCAAGGCTAGTTAATACATGCAATTTGACCAATTGATGGTAACACGCTTGTCGACGAAATACAATATACTATAATACCAAAAGTCGTTGTTAAACGAATTGGTTCGGTTTCGAACCAATAAAAATCCAAAATCACTAACACAACGAAGTTACGACATTTCGATTTATAACCATAACGATTACGATTACATGCGAGTGTGCACAGACGTCTACGCACCATCTTTGGGCCCCAAAAGTGTAAAATCTTGTCTGTTGAGCCTAGCTAGCCCAACGACCTGATCTTAAGGCCCGAAGGTCTCTCTCTCTCTTACGAAGTGTTGGGTTTTACCGACCCTACATGACGTAACAGGACTTTCAATGGCAATATGCTGCTGGTCCCCAAGGGTCCTTCAGTGCTGCTAGTAAAGTCTGTAACTCACGATTGCGAGTTGGGCTTCGGGTCCTTCGCAATTGCATTTGGTCTCGGACGACGCGGGGAAACCCCGAAGGTTTCGTACCTTTTTCCTTCCCTCCGGTCGTGGGACTTAACAAGTCCGGTAGGATCGAGTCGCGTGAAGATTTACGAGTGACGCCTATAAGGATCGCTTGTAAGGTTGTTGACTTGTCGTTTTCACGAACGCTTGTCCCAACACTTCACCACCCTCTGTACCCTCGATGCCTCCGGAATACAACGATACAACGATGGGAAAACGTCGGGTTTTCCTGGAATTTCAATAACGATTACCAATTGCCTATCGAACTTCACAACCCTTGCGCTTACATCTATAGAATTCAAACAAGCATACTCATGGATCATCACTTATTATTTTTACTCCATTCAATTTCTAGAAAATATCGGATTTTCTAAAGGTTTTCAAACAACACATCGGATTTCAAACTCTACTTATGAACTCACCAACATTTCATATGTTGACGTTTTTCAAAATACTTGTATTCTCAGGTAACAGATAAAGTGAAGATGATTTGTACTCGCTGACGTTTTGCTATGATTTAAGTAATACCAAACAGTTATTTCTTTGAATGTAATTTTTGGAACAATGTAATGTATGTAAACGTTACCAGTTGTATCAATTCCAAATGTTGGTGATGTATAATGTTATGTTTCATATATATGCATTGTAATGGTATTCAATGAGTCACGATAGCCCCCGGACGTTTCCGCCGTCTGGTTCGGGGGTGTGACAGGTTGGTATCAGAGCATTGTTTATAGTGAACTAGCATATCTCGCCGCACTCGGATATGCAACTATAAACCAAAAAGAGGGACTAACATAACTCTGAACAAAACAAGTAAATAAAATACGCTTGCTTGTATTAGGAATAAGAACATAACGCCGAATCAAACACAATAATGCAGGTATCTCGGTTAAATTGGGACTGTTCTTAGTAATACCAAGGAGTGAATGTAGCTTGATCAACTACATTCTCTCCAAGGTAAAGCTAATACACGTCCCGATGAGATCGGGATAGCTAGGGAACCTAAAACTATACCCCTACCACCAAGAAAAGGATGTCGGTTTAGCTTGCGCCGTAGCATTAGAATCATAGGAAAGTGATAGCTTATTCGCATACTTTCTCTCAGTCGTCATGGAGGGAGAGCATCAGGGCATTCAGTTCTTCCAAGCCCCTGAGGCACACGGGGTACTCGAAGGCGAACCAGGAGGGAATCAAGAGGGGGCTTACGACATTGAACCAGATGAGTACATGGACACCGACTACGAGTCCGAGGAGACCGACGATGACATGAAGGAGGATCAGGCCCCAGACACGGGTCACATCGCATCTCCTGGTAGCGAAGCGCGACGGAATCCCCGCGTCCCACCAGTGGATCCCTCGCGGGAGAACCACTCCCCAGAAGCCGTGATTGCCGACTTACGACAACAACTGTTCGTCATGGAAGCGCGAGCCGTACGAGCAGAGCTTGAGAGGGATGAGGTTATTGTAGACATGACAGAGATGGCGCAGCTGCTAGCTCAGCACTTCGGCATATGATTTCACCATTATAGTAGGACGCAGCTCATCGAGGCTAGGGATAGACTCATCATAGTAGATCATTAGGAACTATGTTATGTACTCCGACTCTATGTTTAAGTGACTACACTACTCATGGAGCCGTTATGCTGTCGGATTAGCATTACTTATGTATGCTCTTACGAGCAAATTTTCATGTATCAAATGCGGATAATATTAGTAAATTTCTATGTGTTTTATTTCGATGTTGCAACTTGTCATGTGTTGGAACGTTATGATTGTATGCCTGATAGTAGAAACGTTTAGGTTCGTATCATACACCTAGATAGTAGGGTCGCAACCTCACAGAACCCACGAACACTCAACATCTTTCCGTTTCATGACAGAAAGATGCCTCGCCCAACTACTCGCGGAAACCCAGGACCAATCCCACCTGAGGTCGACTCAGCCGCCTTCCAGGCAGCTGTATCTGCGGCAGTCACCGCAGCTATTGCACAAATTCAACAAGGGAACAATGGAGGGGTCAATGGGCAAGGAGCCGGGAGCTCAAACAATGGAATGAATCAAGGATCCACCAAGGCATGTACCTACAAGGACTTCACCAACGCCAAACCACGAACTTTTAATGGCACTGGAGGAGTGATCACTCTGAAACGCTGGATCGAGAAGGTGGAATCAATATTCGAGATATGCGACTGCCCTGAGCACATGAAGGTGAAGTTCGCAGCTTGCACTTTTGTGGATCAGGCGCTCACCTGATGGAATGGACATGTAGAATCCATGACGCTCCCTGTAGCCAACTCTATCCCCTGGACAGAAATGAAAGAAATGTTGATGGCAGAGTACTGCCCACGAGGCGAAATACAGAAGATGGAACAAGAGCTATGGAACCTCACTGTACAAAACGCGAATATCGATGCCTACATATCGAGATTTAGCGAACTATCTCTGTTGTGCCCGGGTATGATCACCTCGGAAGGAAAGAAGATCGAGCGATTCATCTGGGGACTCACATCACCAATTCAAGGGAATGTGATAGCTGCAAACCCAGAAACATTTGACAGCGCAAAGAGATTGGCGAAGAGGTTGTACGACCATAATAACAAAAAGGGAGAGAAACCAGTGGAGGCTGAGAAGAAGAAGGAAGGAGATGACAAGAGGGGAAGGAACAACAAGAGGAAGGGGCGTCAGGGCCCCGACACCTTCAAGAAACAACAGACAGTGGCGGTAAATGTCGTTACTACATCAGCTCCAGCCGCACCACATGCTCCAACCTCAGCCACTTCAAATACTTCCAAACCTTATTCCGATAATCTTCCTAAATGCAACAAGTGTGGTTTCCATCATTATGGAGAATGCAAGGATTTTCAGTGCACCAACTGCAACCGAAGGGGTCACACTGCAAAGTACTGCAAAGCTTACCCTCCCCACAACCAAAATCAGGGAATCAACAACAACAACCCTCGCAACAACAACAACGCCCCTGTCAGCGGCATCAGCGCAGGGCCTAGCTACACCTGCTACGGATGCGGGAAGACTGGACACGTCCGCCGAGACTGTCCCAACAACAACAATTCAAGAAATGGAGGAACAGGAAGGATGATGACCGTGGGTCAGGGGGAAGCTATTCAGGATCCCTCTGTTGTTACCGGTACGTTTCTCTTAAACCACGCTTATGCATGCATCTTATTTGACTCCGGAGCGGAGCGAAGCTTCGTAAGCAATAAGTTTAAACACTTACTAAAACAACCTCCCCAAAAGCTAAATGAAGCCTATACGGTGGAAATGGCCAATGGAAAAACCGAATCCACTGGGGAAATCTATGTCGGATGTACCCTAACTCTTAATCAACACATCTTCCGAATAGACCTAATGCCAGTATCAATTAGGAGTTTCGACGTGATCATCGGTATGGACTGGTTAAGCCCCCACCATGCCGACATTATGTGTCACGAGAAGGCCGTCCGTCTTCGTCTCCCAAATCACGAAACCCTAGTGGTCTACGGAGACAAATCTAGCATGAACCTTCGTCTCGTTTCGTGTGTCAAGGCACAAAAATATCTACGAAGGAACAATCTGGCGTTCCTGGCTCATGTGGTGGACAAGACCAAGGAGGAAATTAGCGTTCGAGACATTCCAGTAGCATGTGAATTTCCAGATGTATTTCCTGAAGATCTTCCGGGAGTGCCCCCAGAAAGACAGGTCGAATTTCGAATTGACCTTATCCCAGGAGCAGTTCCTCTTGCTAAATCACCCTATCGGTTGGCTCCTGCCGAAATGCAGGAATTATCCAGCCAACTCAGCGAACTTCTGGATAAGGGATTTATCCGACCTAGTTATTCACCATGGGGAGCTCCGGTGCTCTTTGTCAAAAAGAAAGATGGATCTTTTAGAATGTGTATCGATTACAGAGAGTTAAACAAACTCACAATCAAAAACCGCTACCCACTCCCACGAATCGATGACCTATTTGACCAGCTCCAAGGGGCTAGTTATTTTTCTAAAATAGATTTACGGTTCGGGTATCACCAACTCAAAGTCCGAGAAGAGGATATTCCAAAAACCGCTTTCCGAACTCGTTACGGACATTATGAATTTGTCGTAATGCCCTTCGGTCTAACGAATGCCCCCGCCGCATTTATGGACCTAATGAATCGAGTCTGCCGACCGTTTCTCGACAACTTTGTCATTGTTTTTATCGATGACATCCTTGTCTATTCTCGAAACAAGGAAGAGCATGGCCAACATCTCCGACAAGTCTTAGAAACCCTACGATCAGAAAAGCTATACGCCAAACTCTCCAAGTGTGAGTTCTGGTTGCGGAGCGTGAACTTCCTAGGCCATGTAGTCAGCCGAGATGGAATCCATGTGGATCCCTCTAAGGTCAAAGCGGTAGAAGGTTGGGCAATCCCGACAACGCCCACGGAAATTCGTCAATTCTTGGGATTAGCAGGCTACTATAGGAGATTCATTCAAAACTTCTCTAAGATCGCCAAGCCACTTACCTCGCTTACGCAAAAGGGCGTACCATTTAAATGGACAGACAAACAAGAAATCGCATTTCGAACCTTGAAGCAAGCTCTCTGTAGCGCACCAGTACTATCCCTACCTGAGGGAACGGAAGATTTTGTAGTCTACTGCGACGCGTCAAATCAGGGTTTAGGTTGCGTTCTCATGCAACATGGGAGAGTTATAGCCTATGCATCCCGCCAGCTAAAGACGCATGAAGTGAACTACACAACCCATGATCTAGAGTTGGGAGCTGTAGTCTTTGCCCTAAAAATTTGGAGGCATTACCTTTACGGTACAAAGTGCACCATCTTCACAGATCACAAGAGTCTCCAACACATCTTAAACCAAAAGGAGTTAAACATGAGGCAACGAAGATGGGTTGAGTTGCTAAACGACTATGAGTGCGAGATTAAGTACCATCCAGGCAAGGCCAACATAGTAGCTGATGCATTAAGTCGGAAGGAGTACTCTAGCCGTCGTACGAAAACTCTCTCAATCACCATTCAATCTCATCTAGCCACTCAAATCGCGTCGGTCCAGTCGGAGGCCATGAGAATGGAAAATAAAGCTAGCGAAGCATTACGCGGGATGGAAAAGAACCTAGAAACAAGGGAGAATGGGGTATACTACTTCATGAACCGTATTTGGGTCCCTAAACTGGGAGGGTTTAGAGATGTTGTCATGAAGGAAGCCCACAAGACGCGATACTCCATTCACCCCGGTTCTGATAAGATGTATTTGGACATTAAACAACACTATTGGTGGCCTAACATGAAGGCGGAAATCGCGACCTACGTTAGCAAGTGCCTTACATGCGCCAAAGTAAAGGTGGAATACCAGAAACCATCAGGATTGTTGCAGCAACCGGAAATTCCCAAGTGGAAATGGGAGGGGATTTCAATGGATTTCGTCACCAAGCTACCCAAGACGTCGGACGGACTGGATACCATATGGGTAATCATCGATCGACTGACGAAATCTGCCCATTTCCTGCCAATCAAAGAATCTTACAAGATGGAGAGACTGACACGGTTGTACCTACGAGAAATCGTGAGACTCCATGGAGTGCTAAAATCCATTATCTCGGATAGGGACAGTAGGTTTACTTCCCGATTTTGGCAATCACTTCATAAGGCGATGGGAACAACCCTTGATATGAGCACCGCTTATCATCCTCAAACGGATGGTCAAAGTGAGCGAACTATCCAAACACTCGAGGATATGCTCCGTGCATGCGTGATAGACTTCGGAAAGTCTTGGGATACTCACCTACCATTAATCGAGTTCTCATACAACAATAGTTACCATTCGAGCATCAAGGTGGCTCCTTTCGAAGCACTTTACGGGCGTAAATGTAGATCACCGTTATGTTGGGCGGAGGTAGGTGACACCCAGCTAGCAAAAGTGTATGCGTCGGACAACACATTAACGGGACCTGAGATCATTCGCGAAACCACGAAAAAGATCGTTCAAATCAGGGCTCGACTGCAAGCATCGCGTGACCGACAAAAGAGCTACGCTGACAAACGACGAAAACCCTTAGAATTTCAGGTCGGTGATCGAGTACTATTGAAAGTCTCGCCCTGGAAAGGGGTTATACGTTTCGGAAAAAGGGGAAAACTGAATCCGCGATACATTGGACCTTTCGAAATCACCGCTCGAATTGGTCCGATAGCATATAGACTACAACTACCCTCAGAGCTAAATGGTGTACACCCCGTGTTTCATGTCTCTAATCTGAAGAAGTGCCTATCAGATGAAGCCATTGTCATTCCTCTGGATGAAATCGAAATCAATGAGAATCTCCTGTTTGTTGAAGAACCCATCGAAATCATGGACAGGGAGGTGAAGCGTACTAAGCAGAGTCGCATCCCGATTGTGAAGGTACGGTGGAACGCAAAGCGTGGGCCAGAATTCACTTGGGAACGCGAAGACCAAATGAAGCAAAAGTACCCTCACCTATTCTAGTTTTCTCAAACCTAGCTTTCAAACAGAATTTCGGGACGAAATTCCCTCCAACGGGGGGATGATGTCACAACTGGAAATTTTGTGTCATGTAATCTATACATTCAACCTAATGTGAATCAAAAACTTCAATCAAATACAATATACAAGCACTACAAGTAGTCATCAAACAATTGGAGACCCTAGAAGTTCTTGTTAAGTCCATTTTGGACTAGGACTTCCTATTTGGATCCAAATGGACCAATAAGCTTCCAATTGGACTATCATGGGCTTAGGACCCTAATTGGGCTCTAATTGGACCCACACTAATTTATTTCAACATTTTAGGTCATATCGGGCCTAGAATGAAATAAATCACAAGCTTTGATCCATAATTTAACCTAACCTAGCTTAATAAAGCATAAAAATCACAATTTTATTTTATAAGGCCAATAAATACCCTAAACTACCTCTAATGTTGGGCTTAGGGGCAAAAAGCCCAATTTTTCCTTCTTCTCTCCCCATTCTCGGCCCAAGCCCAAGGAAAAGGGAGAGTTGACCTTGGGTTGCCACCTCACCTTTATATGTTGGACTTCCATGCATATAATTCATGTTTCCAAGCAAACATCATATCAAGATCACTTCTTTTTCTCTCCTCTCTCCTTGTTTCGGCCGAGAGCAACACCACACACACACAAAACACTCACAAACTCTCTCTAAAATTCACTCAAGGCTTCTTCTTCTTCTTCATCCAAAGACTCGAAATTTAGGTAGCATTCAAGGAAGTTCTTCCATAAAATCATCATCTAAGGTAAGGATTTGCTTGGATCTATGACTTATATTCTTTGTTTATCAAAAACCTCTTCCTAATCCATGCAAAAACCGTGATTTTGCACCTTAGAAAGCTTCATACACTCCAAAACTTCATCAAGGGTGCTAAGGCCAAAAATCACTTCATTTCTTCCATTCTTTCTTCCAAAAACCGAATCAACACCCAAGGTGAGTTTCATATCCCCTTATTTTCGATTTTTATGAGTTTTTATGGGGGAGAATACAAGAAAATGTGAAGATCCATCATTATGTGTATGTTGTGGTTGATTTCTATGCTTATTTGTATTTTTGCATGATTTTATTGATAGATCTAGGGTGATATGCTAAAAACCGAGACATACATTCTATCATAGCACAAAATAGACTATCACATGCAAAGTATACTAAGAAAATGGCTAAATAGCTTAACAACACTTAACTTGGGCTAAAAACTCATTTTTTTTTGACATAAAATGTTGAAAATGCAAATTTGAAGGGCCTAATATGAAACTTTAGAAATCTGATGGGTGTGATGAGTCAAAACAGTTTGCATAATGTATTTTTCTGAAAATATGCTATTTAGAGGGCTAAAAACATAAATTCCAAGCTTATTGGGCTAAATGTGACATTTTCGGCCCAATAGGGCCCAATATGCGAAATTTTCTAAATTGGAGGACCAAAACTGCATTTTTCTGTAAAACAGTGGGCTATAAGTGTTCCATATGCTTTTCAAAGGGTTAAAATGCTTTCCAAATCTAAAAGGGACCAAAATTGTAAAAATTTTCCAAATTGGGTCAAAAATGCAAAAGTTGCGAAAAATAGGGGCTATAACCGAGAAAACTGAAGTTTCAAGGGCTTAAACTGTTTTCTATGATAAGTTTGCTGGAAAAATACTTATGTCAATAATTTTTGGTATAAAAATGACAAGAAAATTGATTTAAGGACCAAACCGGAATATTTTTAAATAACGGGGTAAAAAGAGTAAATCCTTCAATCAAGGAGGGGCTGAAAACAGAAAATCTTCAAGGCTAGTTAATACATGCAATTTGACCAATTGATGGTAACACGCTTGTCGACGAAATACAATATACTATAATACCAAAAGTCGTTGTTAAACGAATTGGTTCGGTTTCGAACCAATAAAAATCCAAAATCACTAACACAACGAAGTTACGACATTTCGATTTATAACCATAACGATTACGATTACATGCGAGTGTGCACAGACGTCTACGCACCATCTTTGGGCCCCAAAAGTGTAAAATCTTGTTTGTTGAGCCTAGCTAGCCCAACGACCTGATCTTAAGGCCCGAAGGTCTCTCTCTCTCTTACGAAGTGTTGGGTTTTACCGACCCTACATGACGTAACAGGACTTTCAATGGCAATATGCTGCTGGTCCCCAAGGGTCCTTCAGTGCTGCTAGTAAAGTCTGTAACTCACGATTGCGAGTTGGGCTTCGGGTCCTTCGCAATTGCATTTGGTCTCGGACGACGCGGGGAAACCCCGAAGGTTTCGTACCTTTTTCCTTCCCTCCGGTCGTGGGACTTAACAAGTCCGGTAGGATCGAGTCGCGTGAAGATTTACGAGTGACGCCTATAAGGATCGCTTGTAAGGTTGTTGACTTGTCGTTTTCACGAACGCTTGTCCCAACACTTCACCACCCTCTGTACCCTCGATGCCTCCGGAATACAACGATACAACGATGGGAAAACGTCGGGTTTTCCTGGAATTTCAATAACGATTACCAATTGCCTATCGAACTTCACAACCCTTGCGCTTACATCTATAGAATTCAAACAAGCATACTCATGGATCATCACTTATTATTTTTACTCCATTCAATTTCTAGAAAATATCGGATTTTCTAAAGGTTTTCAAACAACACATCGGATTTCAAACTCTACTTATGAACTCACCAACATTTCATATGTTGACGTTTTTCAAAATACTTGTATTCTCAGGTAACAGATAAAGTGAAGATGATTTGTACTCGCTGACGTTTTGCTATGATTTAAGTAATACCAAACAGTTATTTCTTTGAATGTAATTTTTGGAACAATGTAATGTATGTAAACGTTACCAGTTGTATCAATTCCAAATGTTGGTGATGTATAATGTTATGTTTCATATATATGCATTGTAATGGTATTCAATGAGTCACGATAGCCCCCGGACGTTTCCGCCGTCTGGTTCGGGGGTGTGACAGGTTGGTATCAGAGCATTGTTTATAGTGAACTAGCATATCTCGCCGCACTCGGATATGCAACTATAAACCAAAAAGAGGGACTAACATAACTCTGAACAAAACAAGTAAATAAAATACGCTTGCTTGTATTAGGAATAAGAACATAACGCCGAATCAAACACAATAATGCAGGTATCTCGGTTAAATTGGGACTGTTCTTAGTAATACCAAGGAGTGAATGTAGCTTGATCAACTACATTCTCTCCAAGGTAAAGCTAATACACGTCCCGATGAGATCGGGATAGCTAGGGAACCTAAAACTATACCCCTACCACCAAGAAAAGGATGTCGGTTTAGCTTGCGCCGTAGCATTAGAATCATAGGAAAGTGATAGCTTATTCGCATACTTTCTCTCAGTCGTCATGGAGGGAGAGCATCAGGGCATTCAGTTCTTCCAAGCCCCTGAGGCACACGGGGTACTCGAAGGCGAACCAGGAGGGAATCAAGAGGGGGCTTACGACATTGAACCAGATGAGTACATGGACACCGACTACGAGTCCGAGGAGACCGACGATGACATGAAGGAGGATCAGGCCCCAGACACGGGTCACATCGCATCTCCTGGTAGCGAAGCGCGACGGAATCCCCGCGTCCCACCAGTGGATCCCTCGCGGGAGAACCACTCCCCAGAAGCCGTGATTGCCGACTTACGACAACAACTGTTCGTCATGGAAGCGCGAGCCGTACGAGCAGAGCTTGAGAGGGATGAGGTTATTGTAGACATGACAGAGATGGCGCAGCTGCTAGCTCAGCACTTCGGCATATGATTTCACCATTATAGTAGGACGCAGCTCATCGAGGCTAGGGATAGACTCATCATAGTAGATCATTAGGAACTATGTTATGTACTCCGACTCTATGTTTAAGTGACTACACTACTCATGGAGCCGTTATGCTGTCGGATTAGCATTACTTATGTATGCTCTTACGAGCAAATTTTCATGTATCAAATGCGGATAATATTAGTAAATTTCTATGTGTTTTATTTCGATGTTGCAACTTGTCATGTGTTGGAACGTTATGATTGTATGCCTGATAGTAGAAACGTTTAGGTTCGTATCATACACCTAGATAGTAGGGTCGCAACCTCACAGAACCCACGAACACTCAACATCTTTCCGTTTCATGACAGAAAGATGCCTCGCCCAACTACTCGCGGAAACCCAGGACCAATCCCACCTGAGGTCGACTCAGCCGCCTTCCAGGCAGCTGTATCTGCGGCAGTCACCGCAGCTATTGCACAAATTCAACAAGGGAACAATGGAGGGGTCAATGGGCAAGGAGTCGGGAGCTCAAACAATGGAATGAATCAAGGATCCACCAAGGCATGTACCTACAAGGACTTCACCAACGCCAAACCACGAACTTTTAATGGCACTGGAGGAGTGATCACTCTGAAACGCTGGATCGAGAAGGTGGAATCAATATTCGAGATATGCGACTGCCCTGAGCACATGAAGGTGAAGTTCGCAGCTTGCACTTTTGTGGATCAGGCGCTCACCTGATGGAATGGACATGTAGAATCCATGACGCTCCCTGTAGCCAACTCTATCCCCTGGACAGAAATGAAAGAAATGTTGATGGCAGAGTACTGCCCACGAGGCGAAATACAGAAGATGGAACAAGAGCTATGGAACCTCACTGTACAAAACGCGAATATCGATGCCTACATATCGAGATTTAGCGAACTATCTCTGTTGTGCCCGGGTATGATCACCTCGGAAGGAAAGAAGATCGAGCGATTCATCTGGGGACTCACATCACCAATTCAAGGGAATGTGATAGCTGCAAACCCAGAAACATTTGACAGCGCAAAGAGATTGGCGAAGAGGTTGTACGACCATAATAACAAAAAGGGAGAGAAACCAGTGGAGGCTGAGAAGAAGAAGGAAGGAGATGACAAGAGGGGAAGGAACAACAAGAGGAAGGGGCGTCAGGGCCCCGACACCTTCAAGAAACAACAGACAGTGGCGGTAAATGTCGTTACTACATCAGCTCCAGCCGCACCACATGCTCCAACCTCAGCCACTTCAAATACTTCCAAACCTTATTCCGATAATCTTCCTAAATGCAACAAGTGTGGTTTCCATCATTATGGAGAATGCAAGGATTTTCAGTGCACCAACTGCAACCGAAGGGGTCACACTGCAAAGTACTGCAAAGCTTACCCTCCCCACAACCAAAATCAGGGAATCAACAACAACAACCCTCGCAACAACAACAACGCCCCTGTCAGCGGCATCAGCGCAGGGCCTAGCTACACCTGCTACGGATGCGGGAAGACTGGACACGTCCGCCGAGACTGTCCCAACAACAACAATTCAAGAAATGGAGGAACAGGAAGGATGATGACCGTGGGTCAGGGGGAAGCTATTCAGGATCCCTCTGTTGTTACCGGTACGTTTCTCTTAAACCACGCTTATGCATGCATCTTATTTGACTCCGGAGCGGAGCGAAGCTTCGTAAGCAATAAGTTTAAACACTTACTAAAACAACCTCCCCAAAAGCTAAATGAAGCCTATACGGTGGAAATGGCCAATGGAAAAACCGAATCCACTGGGGAAATCTATGTCGGATGTACCCTAACTCTTAATCAACACATCTTCCGAATAGACCTAATGCCAGTATCAATTAGGAGTTTCGACGTGATCATCGGTATGGACTGGTTAAGCCCCCACCATGCCGACATTATGTGTCACGAGAAGGCCGTCCGTCTTCGTCTCCCAAATCACGAAACCCTAGTGGTCTACGGAGACAAATCTAGCATGAACCTTCGTCTCGTTTCGTGTGTCAAGGCACAAAAATATCTACGAAGGAACAATCTGGCGTTCCTGGCTCATGTGGTGGACAAGACCAAGGAGGAAATTAGCGTTCGAGACATTCCAGTAGCATGTGAATTTCCAGATGTATTTCCTGAAGATCTTCCGGGAGTGCCCCCAGAAAGACAGGTCGAATTTCGAATTGACCTTATCCCAGGAGCAGTTCCTCTTGCTAAATCACCCTATCGGTTGGCTCCTGCCGAAATGCAGGAATTATCCAGCCAACTCAGCGAACTTCTGGATAAGGGATTTATCCGACCTAGTTATTCACCATGGGGAGCTCCGGTGCTCTTTGTCAAAAAGAAAGATGGATCTTTTAGAATGTGTATCGATTACAGAGAGTTAAACAAACTCACAATCAAAAACCGCTACCCACTCCCACGAATCGATGACCTATTTGACCAGCTCCAAGGGGCTAGTTATTTTTCTAAAATAGATTTACGGTTCGGGTATCACCAACTCAAAGTCCGAGAAGAGGATATTCCAAAAACCGCTTTCCGAACTCGTTACGGACATTATGAATTTGTCGTAATGCCCTTCGGTCTAACGAATGCCCCCGCCGCATTTATGGACCTAATGAATCGAGTCTGCCGACCGTTTCTCGACAACTTTGTCATTGTTTTTATCGATGACATCCTTGTCTATTCTCGAAACAAGGAAGAGCATGGCCAACATCTCCGACAAGTCTTAGAAACCCTACGATCAGAAAAGCTATACGCCAAACTCTCCAAGTGTGAGTTCTGGTTGCGGAGCGTGAACTTCCTAGGCCATGTAGTCAGCCGAGATGGAATCCATGTGGATCCCTCTAAGGTCAAAGCGGTAGAAGGTTGGGCAATCCCGACAACGCCCACGGAAATTCGTCAATTCTTGGGATTAGCAGGCTACTATAGGAGATTCATTCAAAACTTCTCTAAGATCGCCAAGCCACTTACCTCGCTTACGCAAAAGGGCGTACCATTTAAATGGACAGACAAACAAGAAATCGCATTTCGAACCTTGAAGCAAGCTCTCTGTAGCGCACCAGTACTATCCCTACCTGAGGGAACGGAAGATTTTGTAGTCTACTGCGACGCGTCAAATCAGGGTTTAGGTTGCGTTCTCATGCAACATGGGAGAGTTATAGCCTATGCATCCCGCCAGCTAAAGACGCATGAAGTGAACTACACAACCCATGATCTAGAGTTGGGAGCTGTAGTCTTTGCCCTAAAAATTTGGAGGCATTACCTTTACGGTACAAAGTGCACCATCTTCACAGATCACAAGAGTCTCCAACACATCTTAAACCAAAAGGAGTTAAACATGAGGCAACGAAGATGGGTTGAGTTGCTAAACGACTATGAGTGCGAGATTAAGTACCATCCAGGCAAGGCCAACATAGTAGCTGATGCATTAAGTCGGAAGGAGTACTCTAGCCGTCGTACGAAAACTCTCTCAATCACCATTCAATCTCATCTAGCCACTCAAATCGCGTCGGTCCAGTCGGAGGCCATGAGAATGGAAAATAAAGCTAGCGAAGCATTACGCGGGATGGAAAAGAACCTAGAAACAAGGGAGAATGGGGTATACTACTTCATGAACCGTATTTGGGTCCCTAAACTGGGAGGGTTTAGAGATGTTGTCATGAAGGAAGCCCACAAGACGCGATACTCCATTCACCCCGGTTCTGATAAGATGTATTTGGACATTAAACAACACTATTGGTGGCCTAACATGAAGGCGGAAATCGCGACCTACGTTAGCAAGTGCCTTACATGCGCCAAAGTAAAGGTGGAATACCAGAAACCATCAGGATTGTTGCAGCAACCGGAAATTCCCAAGTGGAAATGGGAGGGGATTTCAATGGATTTCGTCACCAAGCTACCCAAGACGTCGGACGGACTGGATACCATATGGGTAATCATCGATCGACTGACGAAATCTGCCCATTTCCTGCCAATCAAAGAATCTTACAAGATGGAGAGACTGACACGGTTGTACCTACGAGAAATCGTGAGACTCCATGGAGTGCCAAAATCCATTATCTCGGATAGGGACAGTAGGTTTACTTCCCGATTTTGGCAATCACTTCATAAGGCGATGGGAACAACCCTTGATATGAGCACCGCTTATCATCCTCAAACGGATGGTCAAAGTGAGCGAACTATCCAAACACTCGAGGATATGCTCCGTGCATGCATGATAGACTTCGGAAAGTCTTGGGATACTCACCTACCATTAATCGAGTTCTCATACAACAATAGTTACCATTCGAGCATCAAGGTGGCTCCTTTCGAAGCACTTTACGGGCGTAAATGTAGATCACCGTTATGTTGGGCGGAGGTAGGTGACACCCAGCTAGCAAAAGTGTATGCGTCGGACAACACATTAACGGGACCTGAGATCATTCGCGAAACCACGAAAAAGATCGTTCAAATCAGGGCTCGACTGCAAGCATCGCGTGACCGACAAAAGAGCTACGCTGACAAACGACGAAAACCCTTAGAATTTCAGGTCGGTGATCGAGTACTATTGAAAGTCTCGCCCTGGAAAGGGGTTATACGTTTCGGAAAAAGGGGAAAACTGAATCCGCGATACATTGGACCTTTCGAAATCACCGCTCGAATTGGTCCGATAGCATATAGACTACAACTACCCTCAGAGCTAAATGGTGTACACCCCGTGTTTCATGTCTCTAATCTGAAGAAGTGCCTATCAGATGAAGCCATTGTCATTCCTCTGGATGAAATCGAAATCAATGAGAATCTCCTGTTTGTTGAAGAACCCATCGAAATCATGGACAGGGAGGTGAAGCGTACTAAGCAGAGTCGCATCCCGATTGTGAAGGTATGGTGGAACGCAAAGCGTGGGCCAGAATTCACTTGGGAACGCGAAGACCAAATGAAGCAAAAGTACCCTCACCTATTCTAGTTTTCTCAAACCTAGCTTTCAAACAGAATTTCGGGACGAAATTCCCTCCAACGGGGGGATGATGTCACAACTGGAAATTTTGTGTCATGTAATCTATACATTCAACCTAATGTGAATCAAAAACTTCAATCAAATACAATATACAAGCACTACAAGTAGTCATCAAACAATTGGAGACCCTAGAAGTTCTTGTTAAGTCCATTTTGGACTAGGACTTCCTATTTGGATCCAAATGGACCAATAAGCTTCCAATTGGACTATCATGGGCTTAGGACCCTAATTGGGCTCTAATTGGACCCACACTAATTTATTTCAACATTTTAGGTCATATTGGGCCTAGAATGAAATAAATCACAAGCTTTGATCCATAATTTAACCTAACCTAGCTTAATAAAGCATAAAAATCACAATTTTATTTTATAAGGCCAATAAATACCCTAAACTACCTCTAATGTTGGGCTTAGGGGCAAAAAGCCCAATTTTTCCTTCTTCTCTCCCCATTCTCGGCCCAAGCCCAAGGAAAAGGGAGAGTTGACCTTGGGTTGCCACCTCACCTTTATATGTTGGACTTCCATGCATATAATTCATGTTTCCAAGCAAACATCATATCAAGATCACTTCTTTTTCTCTCCTCTCTCCTTGTTTCGGCCGAGAGCAACACCACACACACACAAAACACTCACAAACTCTCTCTAAAATTCACTCAAGGCTTCTTCTTCTTCTTCATCCAAAGACTCGAAATTTAGGTAGCATTCAAGGAAGTTCTTCCATAAAATCATCATCTAAGGTAAGGATTTGCTTGGATCTATGACTTATATTCTTTGTTTATCAAAAACCTCTTCCTAATCCATGCAAAAACCGTGATTTTGCACCTTAGAAAGCTTCATACACTCCAAAACTTCATCAAGGGTGCTAAGGCCAAAAATCACTTCATTTCTTCCATTCTTTCTTCCAAAAACCGAATCAACACCCAAGGTGAGTTTCATATCCCCTTATTTTCGATTTTTATGAGTTTTTATGGGGGAGAATACAAGAAAATGTGAAGATCCATCATTATGTGTATGTTGTGGTTGATTTCTATGCTTATTTGTATTTTTGCATGATTTTATTGATAGATCTAGGGTGATATGCTAAAAACCGAGACATACATTCTATCATAGCACAAAATAGACTATCACATGCAAAGTATACTAAGAAAATGGCTAAATAGCTTAACAACACTTAACTTGGGCTAAAAACTCATTTTTTTTTGACATAAAATGTTGAAAATGCAAATTTGAAGGGCCTAATATGAAACTTTAGAAATCTGATGGGTGTGATGAGTCAAAACAGTTTGCATAATGTATTTTTCTGAAAATATGCTATTTAGAGGGCTAAAAACATAAATTCCAAGCTTATTGGGCTAAATGTGACATTTTCGGCCCAATAGGGCCCAATATGCGAAATTTTCTAAATTGGAGGACCAAAACTGCATTTTTCTGTAAAACAGTGGGCTATAAGTGTTCCATATGCTTTTCAAAGGGTTAAAATGCTTTCCAAATCTAAAAGGGACCAAAATTGTAAAATTTTTCCAAATTGGGTCAAAAATGCAAAAGTTGCGAAAAATAGGGGCTATAACCGAGAAAACTGAAGTTTCAAGGGCTTAAACTGTTTTCTATGATAAGTTTGCTGGAAAAATACTTATGTCAATAATTTTTGGTATAAAAATGACAAGAAAATTGATTTAAGGACCAAACCGGAATATTTTTAAATAACGGGGTAAAAAGAGTAAATCCTTCAATCAAGGAGGGGCTGAAAACAGAAAATCTTCAAGGCTAGTTAATACATGCAATTTGACCAATTGATGGTAACACGCTTGTCGACGAAATACAATATACTATAATACCAAAAGTCGTTGTCAAACGAATTGGTTCGGTCTCGAACCAATAAAAATCCAAAATCACTAACACAACGAAGTTACGACATTTCGATTTATAACCATAACGATTACGATTACATGCGAGTGTGCACAGACGTCTACGCACCATCTTTGGGCCTCAAAAGTGTAAAATCTTGTCTGTTGAGCCTAGCTAGCCCAACGACCTGATCTTAAGGCCCGAAGGTCTCTCTCTCTCTTACGAAGTGTTGGGTTTTACCGACCCTACATGACGTAACAGGACTTTCAATGGCAATATGCTGCTGGTCCCCAAGGGTCCTTCAGTGCTGCTAGTAAAGTCTGTAACTCACGATTGCGAGTTGGGCTTCGGGCCCTTGGCAATTGCATTTGGTCTCGGACGACGCGGGGAAACCCCGAAGGTTTCGTACCTTTTTCCTTCCCTCCGGTCGTGGGACTTAACAAGTCCGGTAGGATCGAGTCGCGTGAAGATTTACGAGTGATGCCTATAAGGATCGCTTGTAAGGTTGTTGACTTGTCGTTTTCACGAACGCTTGTCCCAACACTTCACCACCCTCTGTACCCTCGATGCCTCCGGAATACAACGATACAACGATGGGAAAACGTCGGGTTTTCCTGGAATTTCAATAACGATTACCAATTGCCTATCGAACTTCACAACCCTTGCGCTTACATCTATAGAATTCAAACAAGCATACTCATGGATCATCACTTATTATTTTTACACCATTCAATTTCTAGAAAATATCGGATTTTCTAAAGGTTTTCAAACAACACATCGGATTTCAAACTCTACTTATGAACTCACCAACATTTCATATGTTGACGTTTTTCAAAATACTTGTATTCTCAGGTAACAGATAAAGTGAAGATGATTTGTACTCGCTGACGTTTTGCTATGATTTAAGTAATACCAAACAGTTATTTCTTTGAATGTAATTTTTGGAACAATGTAATGTATGTAAACGTTACCAGTTGTATCAATTCCAAATGTTGGTGATGTATAATGTTATGTTTCATATATATGCATTGTAATGGTATTCAATGAGTCACGATAGCCCCCGGACGTTTCCGCCGTCTGGTTCGGGGGTGTGATACCATTGCACCTTTACTAGTTCTACCCTCTTGTTTCTCAAAGCCTTTGTCTTTCTGTCAAGTATTGCGACTGGGCGCTCAATGTAATTCAAGCTGTCATCAACCTGAATATCCTCCAATGGTACTACTGCTGAATCGTCCACCAGGCACTTCCGCAGCTGCGAAACATGAAAGGTGTTGTGGATCTGACTGAGCTCGGCTGGCAGGTCCAGCCTATACGCCACCTTGCCCACCCGGGCTGCGACCCTGAACGGCCCGATGAATCTTGGGCCCAACTTGCCCCGCTTCCTGAATCGAATGACACCTTTCCAAGGCGACACTTTCAGGAGAACCATATCCCCGACTTGGAACTCCAAGTCGGATCGACGCCTATCGGCGTAGCTTTTCTGCCGACTCTGTGCAGTCTGAAGTCTGCTCCGAATCTGCTGGATCCTATCGGTCGTCTCTAGCACCACCTCGGTGCTTCCCATGACTCTCTGGCCAACTTCACCCCAACATATCGGGGTTCTGCACTTCCGCCCATACAACATCTCGAACGGTGGTCGGTCAATACTCGCGTGATAGCTGTTGTTGTAGGAGAACTCAGCCAAGGGAAGATAGGTATCCCAGCTACCACCGAAATCCAACACACACGCCCGCAACATGTCCTCCAAAGTCTGGATGGTCCGCTCACTCTGACCATCTGTCTGCGGGTGAAAGGCGGTGCTGAAATGCAGACGAGTGCCCAACTCGTCATGGAATTTCTTCCAAAATCTGGAAGTAAAATGCACATCCCTGTCCGAGATTACCGATACTGGCACTCCATGCCGTGCCACAATCTCCCTGATATAGATGTCGGCCAATTTTTCGGCCGATATGCTCTCTTGGATTGGAATAAAGTGAGCACTCTTGGTCAATCTATCCACGATGACCCAAATCGAATCCACTCCACGTGCGGTCCTGGGAAGCTTTGTGATAAAATCCATCGTGATATCTTCCCATTTCCACAGTGGGATGTCCAACGGCTGCATCTTGCCATGCGGTCTCTGATGTTCGGCCTTGACCTTCCTGCAGATCAAACACCGCTCGACGTACCATGCCACATCCCGCTTCATGCAAGGCCACCAGTAATCCGGACGAAGATCCCTATACATCTTCGTCGCCCCGGGATGAATAGAAAATCGGGACTTGTGCGCCTCCTCCATCAAAATCTGACGCATGCCACCGTGATACGGCACCCACACCCTACGGTGTAGTGTCAAAAGTCCTCTGCCATCATAATCAAAGGAGGAAACCTGACCCACCACACGCTCGCTCTTCCGATGCTCCTCCTTGATAGCCTCCTGTTGAGCCTCCCGAATCCGCTCCAATAGGGGAGTCACCACGGTCATCCTCAAGCAAACGTCCCTGATCGGCACCGTCTTGCGGCTAAGCGCATCGGCCACCACATTGGCCTTCCCCGGGTGGTAAAGGATCTCGCAATCATAATCCTTCACCACGTCCAACCACCGCTGCTGCCTCATATTCAGATTCGGCTGGTCCATGAGGTACCTCAAACTCTTGTGGTCCGTGTAGATGGTACACCGAACCCCGTAGAGGTAATGTCGCCAAATCTTGAGGGCAAAGACCACCGCCCCCAACTCCAAATCGTGCGTCGGGTAGTTCGCCTCGTGAGGCTTGAGCTGCCGCGAAGCGTAGGCAATGACATGCCCCCTCTGCATCAGAACTACGCCCAACCCCGAAATGGACGCATCGCAGTAAACCACAAAATCCTCTACGCCCTCAGGCAAGGCTAGGATCGGCGCCTCACACAATTTCTGTCTCAGCATCTCAAACGCAGCCTACTGCTCGGGTCCCCACCGAAAGACCACGACTTTCTTCGTCAGTCGTGTCAGGGGTACGGCTATCTTGGAGAAATCTTGGATAAATCTCCGATAGTAGCCTGCCAATCCCAGGAAGCTCCGAATCTCAGATGGAGACTTCGGGATCTCCCATCTCATCACGGCCTTGACCTTGGCCGGATCAACCAGAATCCCGTTCTGGTTGACGACGTGTCCAAGGAATTGCACCTCGCGCAACCAAAACTCACACTTGGAGAACTTGGCATACAAGCTCTCCCTCCTCAGGGTCTCCAATACCTCCCTCAGATGCTCCTCGTGCTCCTCCCGAGTCTTGGAATAGAGATATCATCGATAAAGACTATCACAGACCGATCCAGCATCGGTCTACACACGCGGTTCATGAGGTCCATGAACGCGGCAGGTGCATTGGTGAGCCCAAACGGCATCACCACGAACTCGTAATGACCATAGCGCGTCCGAAACGCGGTCTTCTGCATATCCTCCTCCCTGACCCTCATCTGATGATAGCCCGAACGCAAGTCAATCTTGGAGAACCAAGATGCTCCCTGAAGCTGGTCAAATAGGTCATCAATCCTCGGAAGCGGGTATCGGTTCTTCACCGTTACCTTGTTCAGCTCCTGATAATCTATACACATCCGATGCGACCCGTCCTTCTTCCTTACAAACAGAATCGGGGCTCCCCAAGGTGAACTGCTCGGACGAATAAATCCCTTGTCTAGCAGCTCCTGCAGCTGCGTAGACAACTCCTGCATCTCGGGAGGAGCCAACCGATACGGTGCTTTGGCTATCGGAGCCGCACCGGGAATGAGGTCAATCCTGAACTCCACCTGTCGCTCCGGAGGTATCCCAGGTAGTTCCTCCGGGAAAACATTGGCAAAATCTCGAACCACCGAGACCTCGCTCATGGTCGCCTTACCCGCCTCCCGGGTATCCATCACATACGCGACATATCCCGCGCATCCCTGCTGAAGGTAGCGCCTAGCCCTCGTTGCTGAACATACAGTGGGTCCACACTGCGGCCGTTCGCCATGAATCACTAACTCTCCCCCGCTTGGTGTCCTGACTCGCACTAGCTGCTGCGCGCAATCTATCACTGCCCCATTAGGGCACAACCAATCCATACCAATAATCACCTTGTTCCCACGCAACGGGATGGGAACCAAGTCGACCAGGTAACGCTCCTCAAACAGTCGCAGAACACAATCTCGAAACACCATCGATGCTCGCACCGATCGATCGTCAGCAATCTCTACCTCTAACGGGCAATCTAACTCGCCTGAATTCTCATGAAATCTCTTGCTAAGAGCAAGAGAAACGAACGATCGGGATGCACCCGAGTCGAACAATACCTGAACCGGGATGTCGTTCACATGGAACGATCCTAATACACATGTATACACACGGAGCACATATCAATACCATAACATCATAAAACAAAAGATAGAAGGAAAGAATCATACCCGTCACCACATCGGGCGCGGCGCGTGCCTCCTCGGCAGTCAACTGAAATGCCCGACTCCTCACCACTGGAGCCTCTGCCTTGCCCTGCCGACCATCCGTGATCCGCAGGGTCGCTGGAGCCGGCGCCTTCACTGGCGCTGCAACTGACAACTGGGGGCAATTGGCCTTCTTGTGGCCCCTCTGGTTGCAGTGAAAACACAGCAACTCGGATGTCTGAATAGCTGAAGCTGGGGCAGTACAATCCCTGCTAAAGTGCCCTGTCTTGCCGCACTTGTAGCAGCCTCCTGATCCCATCCTACATATCCCCACGTGCGTCCTGCCGCATTTCCCACAGCGGCTCGATCCTGAATGACCTTTCGGTCTACCGTCTGATCCCTTGGGCTTCTTCCCCGAAGCCCCTCCTGCCTGACCGTCCTCTAGTTTCCGTTTCCAGATGTGCTCCAAATCTATTTCCCCTCTCCCTAGCCCTGGCAATCATAGAGTCCAGGGTAGGGCAAGCCAAAAAGCTAACATGCTCCCGGATGTCAGCTCGTAGCATATCATGGTAACGAGTCCTCCTCATATCCTCGTCACCGGCATACTGGGGCACCAATAAAGCCCTCTCCCGGAACTTGGCGGTGATCTCCGCCACAGTCTCCGTCGTCTGCCTCATGTCTAGAAACTCCCTGGCCAGCTGCTGAAGCTCGACCGCCGGTGCAAACTCTGCCCTGAACCTGGTCACAAAGTCCGACCAGGTCATTGCCTCGATAGCTGAGGCTCCCAACGAGTCACCCACTGACTCCCACCAATCCCGGGCTCGGTCTCGTAAACACCCTGCTGCGTACCTCACCTTCGACCCCTCGGGGCAGAAGCTAGTCAACTGGGCAGACTCGATATCTGCAATCCATCGCCTGGCGATAATGGGGTCCTTCACCCCATGGAAATCTGGCGCACCACTGCCCCTGAAGTCCTTGAAGGACAGTGTGCGAGATCCTGACTGGCTAAAGGCTAAATCGCTCCTGAATACCCGTAGGCGATCCTCCATCAACTCCATGATCCCTTCCTTGATCGACCCAAAGAGAATGGGGGTCGACTCAAGGATGCCCCTGGTGATCTCCGACATGATGAACTCACGTAGCCTCTCGTCAATCGGCTCGGAGCCTGATCCCGAACCTGACCCCTCTCCTGAACCGCCATCTGTCGGTCTCGGTCGAAGTACCACCATTCTGCAAAACATCATAATATTCATTAGTGATACTGCTACTTTCTGAGGGATCTCAACTACTTACAGGTTCCCTGGTCTCATATTGGCCTTCCTTGGTTCGGGTACGGATCCTCTGCTTTCAGTAGTACGGGACCCATACTACCTTCCACATCTATCCGTACCTTCTCCAAGGAATTCCTCGACTCCACCAGATCCCCTTCACTACTGCTGATCAAAGCTATACTCATCCTAGGCTTGCCCTAGGGAGATCTCTAATTCTACTCTAACCAGTCCTCAGCTGTTGGAGGCCTCATTATAATGCCAATTGGCCATCACCCGAACACCATCACATGCGGCGAGACTCAGATAATCCTTCGAGTACCCGACTCGTCCCTACAACGGTTGGACTCAAACAAGAGCTGCACAATAGGATTAAATCCGGTACTCTAAGATTATTCAACTCTGATCGCATGTGGTGTGACGTATTCGCCTAATGGCTAATTCCCATTATTCGGAGTCCCACTTAGCACGAAGCAAGCAGCATTCGGACAAGGAAAAACGACTTCAAACAATTCCACTCTCATAGAGAGGAACTGAACTAGCACACCGTGTTAGCTTATACTACCAGGAAAACCCTAACAGGCTACCCTACCGCTGTCTACACTATACAAGCATGCAATTCACATATAGATAGAACACATAAGGCAGGCACATAAGGCATCATTCCTAGATCCTTAACCCTATTCTAGCATGTTGTTCTACAAAAGCTGATAAGCATAACATAAACTGGTATGGGTACTTTGGGGAGTACTTACTTGAGCTCGGCCGGTTGCGCACATCACACACACTTTTGTTCTATCTTAAACTCTTTTCTCGTTGTTCGAAATCATTTTCTAAAAAGTTCTTTAAATCCCTAGATTTGAGTTCAGACACCCCCGAAGGTGAGTCCGAATCCCTCAAACCAGGGCTCTGATACCAACTTGTAACGACCCAATTTTCATGTCCAAAAATTTCATTTTAAAATATTACTTTAGAAAACATTAATAAATAAAAACATTGTTTGATCACACTATAACACATCGCAAACCATGTTTTAAAAGTCAAACCATACATCCCATCAAATATCAGAGTACAATCCCAGTGAATCTCGTATTTTATGATACCTAAAGTATATTTGGTAGTAAATGGTTATGAAAAGTAAAATATTATGTGAGGTTGTAGCCAACATTGGTACTATTATATTACTAGTGATTAGTCATCTAGTAGGGTATAAAGGATGACCACAGATTATTGTAGACAAGTTTGACAAAACATGGACATACTTGCAACCTATAGGTGTTAATAAGTCATCCACATGTAGGTTTATGATCTATAGGCGTTAACCAAATCATACATGGATAGGTATTTGACCTGTAGATGTTAAACAGACCATACATGGCAGGTCTTCGACCTATAGGTGAAAGATGAACCACACATGGGTAGGCCTACGACCTATAGATGTTACATTCATACGAATATTCTATTTATTCCATGGTTGCCTTATTGACATACATTGCTAAGGAATACCCAAAGCAATACTATCTACTAAACGATCCTTTAGGACAGTGTAACATCCGTAGATTCGAGCTAGTTAATTTAGAGATAATAATCACAAAAATGGCTTTTTGATAGAAGATTATTTAGGAAAAATAATATTAACAAAATTTATTGTGTATGTGACAAGGATTCCGTATATATAAAGAACGTTAAAATCCAACTTCATATGAAGAAGTTATGCTTCTTCGAAGTTTTGCGATTAAACCGACACGGCTCTGCATATCGTAAAAAGTGAATTTTTGATAAATTACTTTTTAGCCTTAGTGATATAAATGAGTCATAATAGTTGTTAAACCGAGAGTGTGCATATAGAGAACGTCTAAATCTGACTTGATGAGAGGAAGTTATGATTTTCTAAGATTCAACGTACTAGTATACAGCTCAGAAATCAAAGTTTAGATCGGTCAATTTTTAGCCAAAACAATATAAATGAGAATTGAAGATCTCCTTAATAGGAGTCCAACGATATAAGGACAGTCGAAAACGAATGTTTGATGAGAGAGTTATGCATTTTATATGGGCTTTAACAGTCTAAGTATGTGTAAAACAAATAAATTCAAAATTAGCTAACAGAATCTAAACGAACGTTGTAGATCCCATAGATAGCTACACATGGATATAAATAACATAAAAACATAGTTTGTATGAAGAAGTTACTCAATTTTGAAGCTTGAATTTTGTTGCACGCGCATGCGCCTCACACATAACATTCTAGAAGCCACCACACAGACCCACCCAACTCCTGCCACATGTCAGCAAGCCTCAGGAGCCACGAAACCCATATGCATGGCACGCACATGGCCGTGCGCAATGAGTCTGTTCCCATACCTGTCTATAAATAACTTTCTTGTGCTCATTCTTTCCTCACAAAATTCCTCATAAACTCTCTCGAATTCTGTCTCCAAAGCCCAAATTTCTCTTAGTATTTAGGGAATTTTTGCAAGAATTTGAGGTCTCTAAGAGCCCAACTTAAAGGAACTTTTGGTTTTGAGATTCTGTCTGAGTAATTTTCCTAGTTTTTGCTAAAACCTTTGTAAGTTAATATACTCTCTCATTCTTTCACTCTAACTTATATTTATGGTCATAAGTCATTATTATGAACCTATAAATAATATTTATCAGTAATTCCAGTTATAATACTGATTGATCTACTTACAGGAGAGGTGTCTAGAATGGTCACGTTGGTTTGGTTGTTAGATTTCAGAAAGGCTATGTGCAGAAATGATCCTGCCTCCTAACGGACCTGCCTGACTGATCCTTACTTGATAGATCTCGATGTAGAGATTAGGATTAGTGAGGAATCTAGACTATAGTTATTATATTTACCAAGATTACGGAACTAGACTAAGACTTAGTACTCTACGAGTCTAGGTCTTTTCAAAGTACGAAGCGAAGTGCTAACAAAATCTTGAATCATCCAAATTTTCAAGTGAGTGCATAGATATTTTCATCTTACACATAGATATGAAGTATCTAGATAACTACATGCTTTATGTTCTTATTATCCGTGCCAAAAATTTTACGTGTTAGATAAAATATTATGAGATGATATTTAACTATTTTAATCCTATAAGTATTATACAATATGTATTGGGTAATGGTAGATAGGAAATGATAGATAGGTGATGATAGATAGGTAATAATAAATAGGCGATAATAAATAGGAAATGACTAGCAGATGCTCGGACATTGACTCATGATGTTGCGATGTAGTCATCTACCAGAGTATAGATGGTGACCACTAACTAATCTAAACAAGTCATGTGGAAACATCGACAAGTTCATAACCTACAGGTGATGAATTACGAGTTCAGGAAATGTAATAATGATGTATTCATGCGATGATATTATAACCCTTATTGGACACGTATTGGGGGAGTAATCCCTAAAATAGTATTGTCTATGTGATGTAGGTGATGACCCTTAGGAAAAGTCCTTAGCAATAAACATATAAGGAAATGTGATGTAGGCAATGGTATGTAAACATGATATAATGATGACCCTAGGATAACCCCTTAGGGAAGAATAAATAAGAAAACGTGGATGGGTAATCGAGTTAACCGTTTGACATGAAATATATGACTAAACAAATTAACTATATTATTGTGGGTTGAAAACCCTGTGTATCTCAATAGGTTTCCCAACCCGACCCACTCAACTTATTTGTATCACATGTATCGTTGAGAAGATACTTTACATTGAGAGATTATCATTAGTGTAAATTCATGTAAGGTATGTTTATTCTTATGTTTTGTATCAGTTATGTCATCCCAAGATTTTATAATATTAATGAAAAATATTTCTTCGGAAATACTTTAGGGTCCAAACTCCGCATTTCATGAACAAACTCTGTTTTAAAGTATAAACAAAAAGTTTTAAAATGACTATAAATTTGGGGATGTCACAGATAGGTCCCATGAGATCGTCATTTTAGGATTAGGGAGTGAGAATAACAAGAATGAGTAATTGAGTTATTTGTTTGATGCGAAATACAAAATAAAAAAATTAATTATAATATTGTGGATTGAAAACCCTACATTCTTAACAGTCTCCCAAGCCTGACTCACTCAGTTTCTTTGTATCACAGATAACGGTACGGAGGATCAGGGATACTGATGTTTGCATCTGCCAAGAGATTCGAGGATATGTATGTAATGTCGTATTCTAAAATATTCATTTATGGATTTTAGAAGCCAAGGATACGGGCGTTTTGGTCATTTATGGCCTTTGAGTTTTATTCGAGAAGGTTCCGGGCCAAGGTGTGTTGCTAGAAGCGTAGGGCTTCTCGCCACCTTTTCGGGGATATAAAGTTCGTCGGAAACGGACTTAGGATGGAGTTATAACATTTAGAAGTTGTTGTCATTTATGGCACCTCAATGGAAAAGTTGGCAAAGAAGGGTCATGCCTGGAAAGTAGGAGTGTAACGACCCAATTTTCATGTCCAAAAATTTCATTTTAAAATATTACTTTAGAAAACATTAATAAATAAAAACATTGTTTGATCACACCATAACACATCGCAAACCATGTTTTAAAAGTCAAACCATACATCCCATCAAATATCAGAGTACAATCCCAGTGAATCTCGTAAATGCGGAAACCGAAGAGTGTGTGTGTGACATGCTGCTACCGCGCCGACTCCTTTCCCCTAGCTGAGGAGGTACCTGAAACCAAAACTGAAGCCGTAAGCACAAAGCTTAGTGAGCTCCCCCATAATACCCCATACCATACAAGCATTTAACATATAACATGCAATTAGGAGATACGGGCCTCGCCCACACTCGTGAAGATACGGGCCCCGCCCACACCTCACTTTCTGAGAGATACGGGCCCCACCCACACTCGTGAAGATACGGGCCCCACCCACACTTCGCTACCTGGGAGATACGGGCCTAGCCCACACTCCATTCTCGGAGAGATACGGGCCCCACCCACACTCAACCGCCAACTCATATCACACAAGTATCGCACAGACAACAAGTGTAAACAGTTCTATCATGCTGGTATATAACACAATCAACTCAACTAATAGATACGGGCTCAGCCCACACTATAATACTAACGTCTCATCTATACGGGCCGGCCTTGGTGCCTTAGACCCGTTACTACTGGAAGGAAACTCACCTCGAAATAGCTGCTGGTCTGTGTGGGAATTGATCACCTACTACTGCTGCTGCTGCTCCGGAAACTCCCCGGCTGTAATTCCCACAATATACTTAATCATACACTGCTAACTGTCCTTTGGGTAAAAAGACCATTTTACCCCTGGTCTAGCCCTAAGTCAAATCGAAGTCAACTTTTAGTTGACCCAACTCGCCGAGTCCCTAGCAAACTATTGTCCTGGGTCCCTGATTCTACTCGTCGAGTTGGGCTGTGACTCGACGAGTTCATCTTCTAAACTATCATTCAACTCCTTCATCCTACTCGCCAAGTTGTATGAACAACTCATCGAGTTCATCTTCACCCGAAGGACACATATGCTAAGACTCGCCGAGTTGTATGAACAACTCGCCGAGTTTGTTCTTGATCTATGAAGATTGCCTTGGACTCGCCGAGTCAGGGCATTGACTCGCCGAGTCCTATCATGAGTGAGTTCAGCTTCCAACTCACCGAGTCACCCCCTGTGACTCACGGCTCAACTCGATACATCTTAAAGGGACCAGTTCAGTGACTCGCGACCAGACTCATCGAGTCACATATATGACTCGCCGAGTCGCAGCCATGCATCCATCAAATACACCGATTTGCTCGATTCCAGTCCATGCCATTCACAGATCTGGGCTTCTAGGACACAATTCACACGTAAAGTTTCCAACTTTACATGTAGATATTCACCAATATGGATTTTAAGGCTCAAAGTGCACCAAAAGAGGTAGATCTAGGGCTTTCATGCAATATGACCCCATAAAGGCAATAGATCCAAGCTCCAGGGACTAAATCATGCCTAGATCTAAAGGCTAACAACTTTTTATCACCCACAAAGCACAAACAAGCTTGGGGAAGAGCCCAAGAAGGACTCCAATGAAGCAAAAAGGGATTACAAGCTTGAAAACAGAGGGGAAACGAGCTATACCTCAAGGAATATGTTGAAATGACACTAAGATGCTTGATCTCCTTTTCCTCTTCTTGATCTACACCTCTTTCTCCTCAAAACCTTCAAGAACACACCAAGAGCACTTCAATCTCTCAAGGAATTAAGGGAAAACAATGTTGGGGAGTTCTGGGGGGGTGAATGGGGACGAGTTGGGGCGGAATGAGGGTTTAAATAGGGTGCAAACCCTTGAAACTTAGGGTTTCATCCAGCAGCGGTGACTCGCCGAGTCCAGGATATGGACTCGCCGAGTCGCCCACTTAAACGTGTCCTGAGTCTCGTCCCTACTCGGCGAGTCGGACCTTATGACTCGCCGAGTCCAAGGCTAAAATAGGGCAATGCTCAAATAAAATTCACATACCGGAAACCAGGTGCTACAAGGAGGCACGTGGGTACGACCAACGTAAGCTGGGTTACACCCAACGTATGAAAGGAGGTGGATGCGGGAGCTTTTTGGCGTACGCCCAACATACAGGATGTACGCCCAACATACGCTCAGTGTCCAGAAACCCTAATTTTAGGGCATGCCACTATATAAGGAATGTTATACCCTCAAGTTTCAGCCTCCATTCCACCCTAAAGAGCTGCTACGAAACCCTAACCCTCCTTTGAGTGTTTTTGGAGCTTTGGAGGCCTTTGGAGAATATTCTAGTGTTGTAAAGCCATTTCCTCAAGAAAGTGAAGAACAAGGAAGGTGGTGGACTGAAGGAGGAGATATAGATCTGGGGTTATTGCTTCATTTCAGACTTCTTGGAGGTATAAAGTTCATGGATTTACTTAAAGGTGCATAGATCTAGCTTTGGAGTCATTTTTGGGTCCCAAGATTTGATCTTTATGATGGAATCTCGTTTTTGAGTCTAGGGTTGCCACCCTCAAGGCTAAAAGCATTCCATAAGCAGTAAAGTTTTGAAGTTGCTTGTCCATTCATAGTCATGCATGAGATCTAGCCCTCTTTATGAAAGTAGAGGATCATTGTTGGAGTTTGAGTTGTTTAGGGCCAAGTAAAGTCACCAAGTCAGTGACTTTATGGAATAAGACGTGGAAAGGAACCTGAATCCGAGTTTGTAGCCTCTGGAGTGAAGTATTAAGCACCTAATGGAAAAAAGGACTTAACAGGAGGATTACGCTGAGCGTACATGCATGTACGCCCAACGTACTTGCCATCATGTCAGTACACCTAACGTATAAAGGGGTACGCCCCGCTTACTCTGTCTATATTGGGCTTTGTGTAGTGGGCCATGCTTTGGGTCATTAGACTGGTGGGCCATCAGGAGTCATTAGTTTGGGCCCAATAGAGCAAATTGGGTCATTAATGGGCTACTAGTGGGCTAGGGAAGCTTAATTAGTTTTGGGCCTTGGTTTTGGGCATTAGATATGGACCAAGTTGGAACAAGGGCAGAATGGTCATTTTACCCTAAGATGGATTAATGTATTGGACTAAGTGATATTTGGTGTTGTTAGCTCGGGAAGCCGAAGGAGCAGCAGTTCAGGAACTGTCACATAGCAGCCAGAGGGATATCAGCAAGGGTTCAGCAGTGTAATGTGAGTCTCGTCATTGTGTGAATGGGTCTAAGGCCATAATGTCGACCCATGCAGTTTATGAGTAGGAAGACGCAGGGGTTAGCCCTAGGCACTGTATGCTAGTATGTGATTCCGGATTAAGGTCCGATGCTGGGCGGGTGCCCCAGGAATGTTTGCATGATAATTTATACTTGTTGTCTGTGTGATACTTGTATGCACCTGGTAGGGAGGTAGGTGTGGGCGAGGTACCGTACCCCACCATTATCTGAGCGTGGATGGGGTTCCGTATCTCACTAGTAGCAGGACAGGGGGGAGGCCTATGACAGGCGAGGCCTTAGGACAGTAATGCAGTAGGGTATGTTCAGTATATGTGTTATGGGATATGGTTATATGTTTACATGCGTTTAGCAGGCGGGGCCCAGAGACATGCGGGGCCAAAATTAAAACAGATATGTATACCGAGCGGGGCTCTAAGCCAGGCTGGGTCTGGGATCGGATGGGGCCCGATTTAGCGGGCAAGGCCCGATGTAGCGGGAGTGGCCCATTGTTTGCAGTATGTGATTATGCATGGTATGTGGTACGTTTGGGAACTTACTAAGCTTCATGCTTACGGTTTTCAGTTTTGGTTTCAGGTACTTCCGGTAGCGAAGGGAAGAGCTCGGGGTGATCGCATGGCACACACCATTGTTTATTTAGCCTGGGATCTTTACTCTGATAAAATAAAATAATGTTTTGGACATGATATTCTGCCGTGATATGTTTTGTATGAATGGTTGACACTTGTGTTTTGTTTATTAATTAAAAATGAAATTTTTTGTATGGATTTTTGGGTCGTCACAAGTTGGTATCAGAGACTTGGTTTGAGGGATTCGGATACACCCTCGGGTGTTCCTGGACTCAAATTGAGGAATTGGTACATAAATTTTCAAAAAGGAAAATCGATTTTGTAAAGAGGTTTTGAGCAAAGAAAACAACTTTAGAAAAGTATAAAGAGAATAACTTTGAAAAGAGAAAAGGGTGTGGTGCATGCAATCAACCGAGCTCAAGTAAGTACCCCAAATTATCCATACCAATTTATGTTATGATATGAGTATGAGAACTGCATGCTAGACTAGGACTGAAGATCTAGGAATGATGCCTTATGTGCCTGTTATATGTGTATGAGATTTAAATTGCATGCTAGTACAGATTTATGTTATGTGGATATAATTGTTTGATTATGTTCTGGTTAGATTTTCCTTTTGTCTGAATGCTACTTGCTTTGCTTTTTGCTTAGTGGGACTCTGAGTGATGGGAGTTAGCCATTAGGTGAATGCGTCAAGTCACTTGTGACCGGGGTTGAATAATCTCAGAGTGTTGGATTTGGACCTATTGCGTAGCTCTTGTTTGAGTCTAACCGTTGTAGGGATGAGTCCTTTACTCGAAGGATTATATGAGCCTCGTCACATGTGATGGTATTCAGGTAGTCGTTAATTGGCATTATAAAGATACCTTCAGTAGCTGAGGACTGGGTGCGGGTTGGAGGTTACCCTAGGGCAAGCCTAAGATGAGATTGGTGCTGGGAGTAGTGTGAGTAGATAGGACTTGGTGGAGTTGAGGAAATTCTTGAGGAAAGTACGGTTAAATGTGGAAGGAAGTATGGACCCGTACTACTGAAAGCAGAGGATTTGTACTCGATTCAAGAAGGGCCAAGATGAGACCAGGAAACTTATAGTGAGTGTGTGATCCCTCGTCAGTAAGGAATATTCTGATGGTAGTTATGATATGTTTTCAGCATGGTGACGTTGCGTGAGAGACCAGTGGGCAGATCAGGCGCCAGAGAGGGATCAGGAGTCGAGCAGCTCAAGGAGCGGATGAGGGAGTTGATATCAGCTGAGGTTACACGCAATATTCTAAACCAGACTCCTGTGATCTTTGGTTTGGTCAAGGAGGGTATTTTAGAGCTTCTGGATGAGAAGTTAGGGGCTTTTCGCGCTGAGATGATCACTCTAGTGGGGGAGCGTACCTTAACATTCCGAGAGTTCAGGGTTTGTGGAGCTCCGGATTACCATGGGACCAGGGACCCAATTGCTAGCAGCAGGTGGTTAGCTAATGTCGCCAACGCTTTCCGTATGATCCGGTGTCCCGAGGGGGACAAGGTCCGACTTGCCTCGTGTCTTCTAAATGACAAAGCACGGGATTGGTGGGAGGAGGTTGGTCATGCTATTGGAAATGATGTCACGTTGGACGCGATTTCATGGACTGATTTCTCGGCTAGGTTCAGGGTCGAGTTTGCACCAGTTATTGAGGTGCAGCAGTTAACACGGGAGTTTCAGGACCTCCAGCAGACTACTGAGACAGTGACGGAAATCACCGCCAAGTTCAGGGAGAGGGCTCTTCTTGTTCCGCAGTATGTCGCGGACGAGGAAATGAAGAAGGCTCGATATCACGAGATGCTGATGAGTGACATCATGGAGTTTGTGAGCAGGTCCAGTTGCAACACGCTGGAGGATATGATTATTCGGGCCAGGGAAAGGGAGATCGATCTGGAGCACATCAGAAAGAGGAAGTCGGAGGAGGTGCAAGTAGCCACATGTTCAGGCAAGAGACCCAAAGGGTCAGATGTGAGATCGAGGGATTATCAGGACCGCAGTCGTTGGATGTTTTCATATTTTGTTTTGTATTGTGCTCTACTTCTGATCCGCCTACATTTGCATCGGTGTTTCAAGACAACCAATGTGGCAACAACTAACTTCACATCTTTGTCACTAATACTATGAATCATAGGTACAAAAACCAATAACATTTACTACTTGTGTACTGCATTCAAGTAGAGTTTTAGAAACTTGTTGGCTCTAATAGACACAATGATCTTTAAGCCCATAAAGGTTTATCTCTTTGAAATTAGTTTAAAACATATAAAATACAGATGTACTTTTTATTGATTTGTTTGTTTCTACCGGCGATCTTGATATGTTGCAAGATCTTCCATTTATATCTTTGAAATCATCTTGTCTTATTTCATTATGATATTTTTGTTGAAATTATCTTTCTTTTTTTCTTATTTTTTTTTATGGATTTAAAAAATAAACAGTTTCTTCTTATGTAGGGATGTAGAAAGTAATCATTTTTTTCTTGACCACTACTTGAATGGGTAATTTGAGCATCTCTTGTTTCACTACTCACCCACTCAAAACTAATATTTCATTGTTTCTTTTTTTTATCTTCCATAAATATAATAGTTATTAAATTGATCACCTTCCGTCACTTAAAATATCTATCCAGTCATGGTATATATTTTGATATAAATATGTCAAGTTTCTTATAAATATTATGTGATTGTCCAGAAAGGGTAGGGATGCCGCCGAAAAGAAGTGACATATAGAATTGGTCATACTTATATTATGCTTATGTCATCTATTCGGTTCTTTTGTTGTAGCTTCTTTTTGTCGATTTATCTTGAACTTGTGTTTTGGATGGTTGCTCATTTTTAGATAGTATCCGAATTTCAAAATTTCCATCGTATTATCTGAATTTGCCATAAAATTGATTATTGCAATGCTTAAAACACAATTCATTATGTTTTCTCTAATTAAATTATCATATGTTTGATTGTGTCTAAATGAATACTTGGTGACCATTTATGGTAAATTGTTTTTATTAGGGAACATGGAGTCATTCACTACAAACTCATTCAAATCTATTGCCACATCAACTTTTCTTTCTCCTCTCTCTTCCATCTTTCCAACTCACAATAGATGGATACCTTATCTTTTCCATCTTATTCAACTCACTAAATTAAAAAAAATACAAAACAACTAAGATACAATTTTTAATATACATGGTACAAGAGAAACAAAGAGAGAAAGAGAGTGAGAGAGAGATAGAGAGTAAAGAAAGAAAGAGGATGAAACGGGGTAGTGAAGCTACATAAACAACCCATTCCTCTCAGCCTACTAAAATGGGAGTAGTGTCGGTACCAATGGTACCTCCCCATTTTACCATGACTCCATCCTCCCTAACCAGAATATATCAATGTGTTTTCATTCAAATGTTTATTAAACGTGGAAAATAACATCTGAAAACCGAGGTGCTTTTTTCATTCTTTTCGTACGAATCAAATTTGTAGATTTAATTAGTCTAATAGAAGCAACATATGTTTTGCATCCATATTTCATGACGGTGAGATTATATAAACAATAAATTATCATTCAATTATCGTCTATCGTCTATGAATAAAGAAAAGCTCAAAGAAGAGTGTGTGTGTATGTAGAGAAAGGGAGATCGGTGAACTTATTGCTAAATTTATGGAGAAAGTTGGCAAATAAGGTGCTCATTCTATACTATTGCTATATATTTATACTATCTTATATTCTAAAGAATTCTAAAAAAGTTATTTTTTTATTATTTTTTTTCAACATTTTGATTATTTCTTTTTGTAGTTTTTACCCGACAACTTAGATGATGATGTTAAAGTCTTTTCAAGTGTTGGAAATGGTTATCGTTTGAACGTCTCTTGATGTAAATTTTAAATAATTATTGTTTATACTTGTTATTTTACTTAGAATTTTCTTTCGTTTCAGATGCATATTAACACATATAATAAGTATTATTAAATGAAAAAAAAAGTTTAGCAAAATTAAAACAAAAAACTTGGTGTTGGTGTTGTCTATAGTGTGTAAATCACAATTACAAGATTCAATATTAGTACATATATATGATTAATGATTGCAATTTTTAAACAATATTTCTATCTTTGAAACATTTTGTATGATTAGTTTAAATTAACAATTGTATACTTATGTTATATCAAATATCCAAACATATAATATATATATATATATATATATATATATATATATATATATATATATATATATATATATATATATATATATATATCGCGTTTACAAGAGTCATAATCTAGTTTAATACTATTTCAAAATCATTGACATTTTATTTAAACTCTATACATATGCAAAGAAAAGACAGAAAAAAAAAAATGGTTATCAAAATTTGATGTATGGATTTATATCGTAAGAAAAATATCATCCAACATTAAGCATGGGATGATGTATGATGGGATCCAATAACTCAATAGGTTTTGGCCTAGTCTTGTCGTAAATATGAAGTTGGTTGGTTGTATGTTTGTAATATATATATATATATATATATATATATATATATATATATATATATATATATATATATATATATATATATATATATATATATATATATATATTAGTTTTCGTCAACTATAATCTAAAAAGCATTTCTTTATAAGAAAATAAAAAAAAAAACCAATTTTATTGTCGTTGATACGAAGCTTTTTATATGATCAATAAATAATAAGATATTAAACTCCAAATTAGAGTTCGTAAAAGACATCGAAGCACTTGATACCCAACTGCTACCTTGTTTTCGATACATATATAACATGAGTCTTTAATAACAACGGAAATGACAACAGCATCTCTGCCCAAGTGTTCTTCTCTTTGTTTTGTTGACCTAAATCGACAATTTGCATTAGTTAATTTAACTATAATAAAAAACTTAATATTATTTAAATGGGTATAAGATTATAAATAAAACATTTATAAACTTTTTTATAGTAATTAAAAATATAATAACCATTCTACTTGGGGCAAAAAGTCTCACCTCAATTAAACCAATTAAGTTATAATATTATTTCCATTTGCACAGTATAATATTATTTCCATGCAGATCAAATATACACACACTTGACACCACATTGCTCACACACTCCCACACAAATATGATATAATTTCTCCTAGTTTTTCACCATGGAGATTACTATCCCTTCTGGGTTGACTCAATTTCCGGTGTTGTTCCTCCTTCTCACCTTTCTATCTCATCCCATCTCCGCCATAGCCTCCACCCAAGAGCTACTCAAAGGATTCACCGCCACCCCAGATTCATCCATATCATCATTCCAACCTCTACTCGGTGACTCACTTGGTAACTACTCGTTAGGTTTCCTCCGAGTTGATCGAACTCAACTCGCTCTTGCTATAATCCATGTCCCATCTCAGGAGCAGCTTTGGATCGCCGGAAAAAGTCCTCTGGCGCGGTGGTCCTCCCGGACTCGTCTCTCATTTAACGGTAGTCTTGTAATTTCAGACTCTCACACAGGGGTATTATGGTCAAGTTACACCGACGGCTACCGTGTTCGCCTCTCCAACACCTCCAATTTGTTAATAGAGACCATGGGCGACACTTCTTTAATCCTATGGCAGAGTTTTGACTCTCCCTATAATACCCTCATGGAGAATCAAATTTTCACTAGTGCCATGACACTGGTTTCTTCAAATGGGTTGTATTCCATGAAGCTTGGACCCGATTTTATCGGGTTTTATGTTAATTTCATTGATAATTCCGATCCGGGTCATCTTTACTACCAGCATAACCCAATGGAAGCTAAAGCTCGCGTCTTGAAAGACCATGGACCCATTCAGGCAATGCTCAGCCCGGACGGGTTTCTGGGTATGTACCAAAACGGTTCAACTCCGGTCGACGTGCAGCCGTTCAGCACCTTCCAACAACCGGGAACCGGTTCACGGCGACTTCGTCTCGAACCGGACGGAAACCTGATCGGATATTACTGGACAAGATCATCATGGGTTGTTGATTTCAAACAAATCTACGATCTGTGTGATCTCCCAAGCTCATGTGGACCCTACGGTTTATGTCAGCCAGGTAAAGGTTGTTCTTGCGTAGACAACAGGACGGCGTACTCCTCCGGCGTGTGTGGTACCTCCGGCGGCGACTTTTGCGGGAAGAAGTATGGAGTTTTGAGAAGAACTGGGGTGGAGTTACCAAACAAGGAGATAATGGCGTACACGATCATGAGTTCTTTAGAGAAATGTGAGCTCACGTGCGAAGAGAAGTGCACGTGCTGGGGTGCGGTGTACAGTAACACATCTGGGTTCTGCTATACGATAGATTACCCCATACAAACAGTGGTTGAGGTATTGGATGGGACCAAGTCGGGTTATTTTAAGGTGCGGGTGGGTGCAGGAAAAGATACTAAGGTGGTGGGGTTATGGGTTGGGTTAGGGGTGTTGTGTGGGTTAGTTTTGTTACTTGGAGGGGTGTTTTTGTACAAAAGAGAAAGAAGAGGGGTGAAAGGGTATGTAGAGGAAGAAGGGGTGAATGGTGGGGTGGGGCCTTATAAAAATCTGGGGTCCGAAAGTTCTAAGTCTATCGAGTTAAGTGAGAGGTGACGTAAGCAGTGACGTTTTCTTTTAGCTTTGGGAGTTTGACTTTTGACAAAAGTTTGACTTATATTTATTTAAAAGTTTAAATATTTTAGTGGGACCATCATGTTGATCACGTGCACACAAAACACAATAGTAATTTATTTGCAGTTTGTTGTACTTTGTACAATTTTAATGCATTTACTTAGTAAAAGTTTTTCTTCCTCCCAATACCAAAACCACAGGTCCACAAGTAGTCGAGTAGAACAACTCCTTTTAGCATTTTGTTGTAAAAGTTATTGTATTTTGTAATTACTTCTAAAGAAACGTTGCATTTCTTTTTTGAATATGACTAATCTATTTTGACTTTAGAGAATGGTCGGACTTTTACTTTATTGGAATCGGGTAGTCGATGAGATATGGTTGAAGTTTGAAAAAATATGGTTGGGGTCATGATGTTGGTCACGAGCACACAATACTAATTTATTTGTACAATGAAATGCATTTACTTGGTAAAAGTTATTTCTTCCTTCCAATACCACAAGCAGGATAACTCTTTTTAGCATTATATTGTAAAAGCAACTAGTAGAGTTGTTTGCGTTTTACAGTTGAACCATTGTTTACGTAATGTTCTTGTACACGGAAACTATTTACGTAATTTCATAATTAAATCGGAACTATTACTATAATTTTTTCTTACAAATGAACTATTTATGTATTGTTGTTAAAATTGGGACCATTTTGTAATATTGCTATTGCACATTGACCATTTATGCAATACTCTTATTAGACCCTTTTAGTATTACAACTAGATATGTTATCCATGCTCCGCATGGGTCGTGTGCATCTTATTTGAATGTCGTTTTTGTTTATAAATTAATAGATGTTGTTGTTGACTGTTGTAGTTGAGGATAGGAAAAATAACATAATAGTAAATGCCGATATCCATCTTTGGAACAAATTGGAGTTGGATCCATAAATCACAATGAATCAAGTCTAAAAGATTAGATGAACGTTTAGAATTGGTAGAAAAAGATAATTGTTGTCCTTAAGCAAGTTGACACAAAGTTCAATGAAGTAATAGATAAAAACACCTAATTTATTCAAAGTAGAAATGACATTAAAAGACACATGACCTAAACAAGCATGCCATACCTTATAAGAAACTCGTTTGGAAACTCCGATAGTAGCAAAGAACGCTTAGGGTTCAACCTTGAGTATATAAAGACCATTCTCACAACTTCCTTTAGCGAGTACCTATTTTCTTTTTTGATCTTAAATATTGAAAAATGTTTGAGAAAATAGAACATCGAACTTGTGACCAGTGGTTAGTTTCCTTACAGAAAGTAATTTCTTGGTGAGATTAGGAATGACAATAATGTTGTGTAATGGAGGTGATTTGAAATATTCGATGAACCTATAAGAGTAATTGGAAGTTTCTTACCGTTGCCAAACATAAGTTGATTGGATTCATGTGATTTGTTGCCCCCGAATCAACATGCCAATCCCAGGTATTGGTGGTGACATGGCATTATGTATGAAAGACCTTTTCTAATGATTCGCTTGATGAAGTTTCTTGGGTAGTATATGTATGTAGATTCGGGCAAGACGATGCATAATGTCCATTTGTAGTCGGAGGTCGCCGGCTTTAACTAAGTCCCCTGCTACGTGAATTATTACCTCGAGAATAAAGCAAATGATCTCAACCTTGTGCATAACTATTTTTAGTATTTTAGGCATGAAAGAGAACCGACGGTATAGGAAAACCATGTAAAGATTGTAAGAATAGTTAATGACTTTTGTATGTGTAACTAATCACCAAAAATCGAAATGGGTTTTGTAGCCCTTATGACAGTGGAAAAAGTTTCATAGGAGGGTCCCAACCCATAAAGAAACCAGTGCAACTTGTCAATTTCTACAACCGAGTGACCAATTATAGAGAGTTTGTCACACATCACTAAGAATTGATGACAATAATCAGAAATAGAAGTACCTTTTGTGATTTGGTGAAGAGAGTCATACAATGAGTGAATGTGTTCAACAGAAGCATTACTGTAGAGAGCTTCAAGTGCAAGCCAAATTTATTGTGCAGTAGGAAGGTCGAGAACCTCAACAATTGCTTATTTGGTCAGAGAGGAATACAAGAGGATGGCATATCTCTGATCAAATTTAGTCTATTGGAGTGCTTCATAATTAGGAATAGTCTTGCCTTCATCAATAATGGTGGGGAATGGTGAAGATGAGGCACCATCGATGTGTCCTAACAACTTATGGTAAGTGAAAATAGGGAACATATGATTTCTCCATAGAAGATATTGGAGGAAAGATTAAATGTCGTCATATGTAACTAGGTATTCATGGGAAAGAGACCAACAAGATAATAATAAGATGTGACCATGGTGAGATTTCAAGAAAGATTGAATAAGTGAGAAGGGTAGGTTTAAAAAATATAATCTGGGAGGGAGAAAGGAATCGTTGATACTAGGAATAAGTAGCGGAGCAGGATACCTGCTTGAAGAACTAGATCTGCCTCAAAACTGCCGATTCAAGAATCAAAACTGCTTTAAGGTGTTTTGGTTCCGGTACTGATTTTTAAGGAACCGCTATATGTTGGGGTACCCACCGGAACCGATATATATATATATATATATATATATATATATATATCACATACTTTATACAATATCTTGAATAAGGTCACTTAAAATTCTAGAATTTTGAATAATTTGTTTTGAACCTTTAAATGTCCAAGTGTAATTTTCATTTTGAATTTAAACTATAGATGTTCAAAATGAATTTGTAGACGGTATACATAATGTACTATTATGTTCAAAGTTAAATTTTAACTCATAGAAATATTCTTTTAGCATATTGATGTTATAAGTAGATTTCTTGTAAGTTTATGATATATATATATATATATATATATATATATATATATATATATATATATATATATATATATATATATATATATATATATATATATACTTTTATAAGTTTTAAAAATTCAACAAATTTAATGAACCGGACACCTAATATTGGAACCGCTACCTGTTAGTTCCGGTTCCAATGTTTTAAGAATCGCAGGTTCCGATTCTAAGTTCAGTTAATTAAGATAAGTATCTGCTTATGCTTATCCCTCGCTAATACCATGTAAATGATATAGTCAATTAAACTTATATAATTAAAGAGGAGATAGATCACTATATGAAGGAAAAATTACGACAGCCACCCATATACTTTAGGAGATAGAGTAGGTAAACAAAGATAGTGATAAATATACATAAATACTACTTTAAATTATCTAACTTATTTGCTAACACTAACACTTGTATATGACCTTTGTAAGCTTTTATTGTTTCCAATTTTACATTTTTGCTATCAAAACTTTCGTTCTTCATATTTACGATCCCAAACTCGGTTGCTATATATAATTAAATTTAATTATATTACAAATTATAACATGCCTATTTTACGTCAAAATGGCAACATCTGTCTAAATTATTTCTTTTATCATTATATACAACAAGTTTCGTCAGTTTAAACTAAGAATATATTTGACGTACTAGGTGAAAATTAGCTGTTCGCATCCTATATTATATGATAGTTATAGTTTTCATCCATATATTATATAATTTTTATGATAATTACAATTTTTGTTCATATTGCATCTTTTGTGTTTTATTTATGTTTTGTGTATATATATATATATATATATATATATATATATATATATATATATATATATATATATATATATATATATATATATATATAAAGTTAAGATCATATATAACCATTAAATATTGTGTGAATGTGTGATCAATTATAATCCAATCAATATAAAAAGTAATTTTTTATTTTCTATTAATTAAATAAGTTATATATTTGGAATGCATCAGTTTTGTGTTTGAATATGTGGAACCGTTTCTTAGCAAAAATCAATCGGTTATAATAGAATAGTTGAAAAAGTAAGTTTTCAAAAACCATAGTGCTGCTATTGCTTATTTAAAAAAATAAGGTGCAAATTGACTTTTTTTTTTTTTGTTAATATTTATTGTAAATGTTTGAAGATTGTTTTATTTATTTATTTATTAGGATTTATCAATAAATAATGGATTCATGGTTTTGATTTTTGATGCATATGTTGCGATAACCCAAGTCTTAAATAATGGTTAAGTAATGGTGTTCATATACATTAAGTAAGAATTGATTGTTTGGATATTTTTTTATAAAGAATATATAAATCTAATTATTTAAACGATTCTAAAATAATAAAATATATAGTTTATACCTATTTCAATTTAGTTTTTTTTGCAAATTAATTCTTAAGGAATTAAGTATAATTTCTTTGTATATTCTTAAAGAATATTGTATATGATATAAAGAATGTAGTATATACAACAACTTATTCTTAAGGAATATAGTATAGAAAGTTATGTATATTGTTTGATTTGTTGTATATATTCTTGTTTTACGATATAAAAATGATTGTTTTATGTTCTAAGAATAATTCTTATTTTTATAGTATTTATTACTGATCATACTGCAATACTTTTTCCTTAAAGTAATGAAATTTTAATGTCTACTATATGAACGTGTATTCCTTAAGAATGTTAATTTTTTTTAATGAAAATTGTATTCTTTAAGAATGAAAGAATGAAAATATATGTTCATATATATAGAATAACGTCGTATTCTTAAAAAAATATATATTATATTTTAATATGCTGAATAAAATATGCGACATGAGTGATTTTTATTAATTAATTTTATTTAATTGGCTAAAATGTAGTTACTTTCTTTTCTCTCTCTCTTTTAATACACTATCATTATTACCATAATAATTAATTTAGTGAAAATATATAATGAATGTTAGTCCATGTTAGTAAAATGTACATTAAAATTACATCCTTTGATTTTATAAATCTAATGGTTATATCATACATTCATACAATACTTGTGATTTACATTTGATCCTAACCCTATATATATATATATATATATATATATATATATATATATATATATATATATATATATATATATATATATACACACACACATTTAGTTACTAGTTAGAGTGTATGTTTTGAAAATAGATTGATTTAAGTTAAATCTTGTTTTTAACAAGATATATACCACCAAGTTCACTAAGAGCATTGGGTGTGGGTAACAAGGTGCAACATCAAGTTGTGTCACCTCACATGCCACATAAGCAAGTGGTGTTATAACACCAAGTGGAGAAATGAGCAACAAGATGCAACACCAAAGGAAAAAAAACGAAAAAGAAAAACAAAACAAAAAGTTGGTGTTCCCCCGTAAAAAATTGTCGTTTCAATTCGTCACAACACCAACGAGGTTCGCCATGACGAGATGTAACAAGTTGGGGGGGGGGGGGGGGGGGGGTTCCCCCGGTTATGACGGCGTTGTAGGCATCCATGTCAACATCTTCCTTTCTCGTTATGACCCATACCGTATGGTCTAAATTTAGCTACATAACATTTTTAGGTTGAGACATTGATAATCGCAAAATATTAACAAGATAAAGATAAGTATTTGTTTATTCTATTTTAAAGAAGAAAAGTGGACAATGATCATTCGATAGGTTTTTAGCAAGATACTTGTTGTGGTGAGACTTTTTTTTTTCAATTTGGATCGACTATACTCTTTGTTGTGTAGAGGAGAAGAAGTGTCTAGTCAAAGATAGGATTTCTCATGCTAGGTGGGTTATGCATTGGCGTTGCCAGCCTAGGGGAGAAGCCGAACAATTACAATGGGAAGGTCTTACTGAAGCTATTTAGTTGTTGGTGTTGTCAAATTAAGCAAACATTTAGATGCGACATCTTGATTCGAATGAGTTTTACACGATTTCCTCTACAAGGAAGTATATATTTTTTTAGAAAGCTTATACATTTTTCAACATTTGGGAGAGACACCTATCTTTCAACTTCTAAAGCCGGTAGGTTAAATGCTTTTTGGTATCCGCAATGAGATATATTGGTAGGTAAACTTTTATTATTGGGATCATTTTACTCGTTGGAGTATTTTGGCTCCAATAAAAGTTAATATGTTGATTTAGAGAATTGTTGCCCACCAGATTTGATTTAGACAAAACATTGGTTCATGTTGATTCTTTTATTTTCCGGGTTTGGTTAGAGATATCTTCAATGTCACACAATTTAAGACTCAACAATAGTCAACGACAATGTTTTGATACACTTGTTATTACTACGACATGATAGTCTGACATTCAATGCTCTTCGCATTGCAAAAACCACTAAAAATGGCTTTTTCAACAAGATTGTTCTTATTAATAATATTTTGACTAAATTGCAAAATTGGTCTTTGTGGTTTGCAAAAAACTGTGGATGAAGTCCAAAAAGTTTACAACTTGCACCACTAGTCCAAATTTTGATACTTTCAGTGGTTTTGGTCCTAAATTTTGACATATTTTTTTATTTTAGTCCATGAGCCACTTGAAATGACCGTTTTGCCCTTTTAATTAAAATTTTGTATTTTTCCATATTTATTTTAGTACTTGATTAATTAAAAATAAAAAATAAACACACACACACACACTCTCTCTCTCTCTCTCTCTCTCTCTCTCCTTTGAAGATACAATCTTCAGATACCATTAGTTTATGTTAGCTCAACTGCTTTGATTTTTTTTCTTACTGCTTTGATTTTTTTTCTTTATATGTACTGATGCATCTCTCAAATCAATAACTCATAACGTCATTTTCATTTTCTCTTTGTGTAATTGATCTATTTGAGCTTCCTTTGAACTATTCACCTATTTGTTACCCGAGGAGCTATTATTGTTTGCCTACGCCATTGAATGTTCTTCATAAGCTATTCCCACCCTTATAAGAATCGTGTATACACAAATTCTTTGTTGTCTATATCAATCTTGTGTAATCCCTTAATCAAATCGAATGAACCATTAAAAACATGTGCAAGGAAGTAAAAAAACAACCAAATCATCATTCATCTCAAAGTTGTCGGTTATCATGGAAAGATCGAAGAAAAGAAAACAGAGCTCGCCGATTAGAGAGCTATTTGAGTGTGTTAGGGTTATAGCTCGAGAATATGGTGTTAACAGGGACAATCGACATGGAAATTTTGGCGGAGGTATCAAGCATTCGAACCCTAATTTTTGCGAACAATGATTTTGGAGGATTGCTGCCTGATGTGAGAAATATTAGGCTGTTGAGGGAAATTGAAGTTTAGAGTAACAAATTTTGGTGGTCGAATTCCTAAATTGCATACAGAGATGAGCATTCTTCTTGATTTGCAGATGTTGGATAATGAATTTGAAGCTGAGATACCGGATTTTAAACAGAAAATTTTGTTGCTTCTATTGTTTCTGATCCTACGACTGAGTGAGGTTGAGAGGGAGTTTGGTGGGATTTTTGTTCATGTGGTGAAAAGAAGAAGATCACATGTGGCAGTGGGAATATCGTATGTCTGCGTTTGTGTGTTTATTGATGAATGTTAAGGAAGATTGTTGAAGAAGAAGCATCAAGATTAGGAGGGAAAGAGAGAGAGAGAGAGAGAGAGAGAGAGAGAGAGAGAGAGGACACGGTGAGGGTGGGGTAGTGGGCCTAATTTTTTTGTTTTTAAATTTTAATTAATAAAGTAATAAAACAAATATGAAAAAATACAGAAAAAAAAATTAAAAGGGCAAAATGGTCATTTCAAGTTTTTCAGGACCAAATCCACAGAAAGTTTGTGATTTTGGACTAGTGATGCAATTTGAAAACTTTTTGGACTTCATCCACAGTTTTTTGCAAACCACAGGGACTAATTTTGCAGTTCTGTCTAATATTTTGTTACTCAATAGAAAGTACAATATTGAACTTAGTTGGTTGGTTACAAAAATATATCCTTACAATTTTGTTTATATATCTAATATTTTGCTAGTTGTATAAATTTGACTTTTCAATTTTTTTTAATGTTCATTAAATTTTGCTTACTTGAAAAATTACAAGTAACAATATATATATATATATATATATATATATATATATATATATATATATATATATATGAAAAAACATCATAAATGGTCCCTGTGTTTTCCCAGATTCTGAAGTTTAGTCCCTGTGGTTTAAAAATCTCATAAATGGTCCCCATGCTTTCAAAATTTTTGACAGATGATCCTTATTGTTAACTCCGTTAAGTTTTATCCGTTAACTGAAGGGCATTTTAGGCATTCCATACCACAGGGACCATATTTGATCTTTTCAGTTATTTTTTTAAAAAAAGAAAAAACTAAATATAATTATTTAATATATAATCTCTTTCTCTCTCTCTCTCTCTCTCTCTCTCTCTCTCTCCAAGCCACCTCCTCTCTCTCTCTTTCTTAGCTCATGTCCGACAAGAAAAAAATCGTCCAAACCGCCACCGATGAAGAATCACTCTCAACCACGGTAAACCACCAAGAAACACCACTGCCAGCACCCATTTTCCCACCTTATACCTCCGACAATTAGCAGCCTAAGCCCCATTTCCCTGTTGCGATCCACTGTTGCTCTTCTTCCCTTCGCTTTATCGTTGCCAACAACTAGAACAAGACCCACAAAGGGTCGTCGGAAAAGAGAGACTGCTCCTCTCGTTTTGCGACAATCCAGCCATCCACCACACCTTCTGCAACTTCTTTTTCCTTATTGACCTACAACTTAAACTACACATACATAAATACAATTAAACTTGAAAACCACCAAATTTACAAAAAAATTTTGAGTCCAAACACCTTCTGCAACTTCTTTTTCCTTATTTGACCTCCCATGGAGAGTCCAAACTCATATGTGGAGTCACCGGAGCACCAGAATCACAAGACCCCCAACATATAAAGACAACTGAATGAACAATGAGAGATAAACATCCACATACAAATCAATTTATGGTAGGATGAACACCCACATACTAACTCAAACTGATTTACAGAAACAAAAACAAACATTATTTTAGTTTTTTATTCGAATTTAGGATTCTGATTCTTAAGTTACCATTGAGAATAAAGATCACAAATGATTTCCATTGAGTTTATATTGAGGAAGAAGAACCAGAATGCGCTGGTTGTGATCGGAAAACCGAGATGGGAGGAAGTGGACTTATAAGTACCAGAATCTGAAGATGTGTTCATCCAAGAATCAAATGAGTGCTTGTTCATAATGAAATCGTAGGCAGATCCTAACCGGATGATTTCGAATAGCCCTAGAAATCGTAAGTGGTTCCTGATGAAATTGATGGAGGAGATCGGCCATCCTTCTTCTCCACCACGACACCATAAAATACCCTAACTGGGAGTGTCAAATTAAATGTCCAAAAAATCCAACTGTAAGCGTCACTATGTATCGTAACTTGGTTTCTAGTTTCGATTTGGGTGAACCACGGAGCCATTAGCAGCTGGCCGCAGCGTTTGCAGATGGGTGTTAGAGCTTGGCACCAACGCGTCCATGGCAATGGTTACTAACACGTTGGCGGATCCGGTGGCAAGGTTCGAGGTCTGGTTTTCTAGCCATGGAACCAGGTCGTCGACGTAGAACTCGATTTGGGATTTGCCGTAGGGGAGGAATGTGGCTTGGTTGACTATTTCCTCAAGAGAGGGAAACAAAGTAGGGGGAAGCAGGCGTCAAAGAGAGAGAGAGAGAGAGAGAGAGAGAGAGAGAGAGAGAGAAAGAAAGAGAGACCCCTTTGTAAATAAGAGAAAAACTTCATAAATGGTCCCTGTGGTATGAAATGACTAAAATGCCCTTCAGTTAATGGATAAAACTTAACGGAGTTAGCAATAAGGACCATCTGTCAAAAGTTTTGAAAGCACAGGGGCCATTTATGAGATTTTTAAACCACAGGGACTAAACTTCAGAATCTGGGAAAACACAGGGACCATTTATGATGTTTTTTTCTATATATATATATATATATATATATATATATATATATATATATATATATATATATATATATATATATATATATATATATATATATATATATATATATATAGGTTCAGGTTCATTTGAAACCCTAATTTTGTGAGACCGTGAGACCAAATCTAAAATTAATTTTAAAATGCAAAATAAATGAAAAAATCCAAAAATTCTTTTTTTAAATATTATTTTCGGAACTTAAATTAACTAAAAATATATAAAAAAAATATAAAAAAATAAAAAAAAAATTCCGTTTTTTTTTTTTTGAAAAATACGTGAAATATTCTAAATAGAATATTACACTGACATATTCTAAAAAATAATTTTAAAATGCAAAATAAATGGAAAAATCTAAAAATTCTTTTTTTTAAATATTATTTTCGGAACTTAAATTAACTAAAAAAAATAAAAATAAAATAAAAAAGATTCTATTTTTTTTTTTTAAATATGTGAAATATTCTAAATAGAATATTACACTGTACATATATTCTAAAAATAATTTTAAAATGCAAAATAAATGGAAAAATCAAAAAATTCTTTTTTTAAATATTATTTTCGGAACATGAATTAACTAAAAAAATAAAAAACAAAATAAAAAAAATAAAAAAATGCATTTCACGGTCTCACAAAATATAGGTGGTCTCAAATGAACCTAACCCTATATATATATATATATATATATATATATATATATATATATATATATATATATATATATATATATATATATATATATATATATATTATTGAATTATTTATGTTTAAAATATTAATTGTGATGTATCCATTGATTAAATGATATCTTTATATATAATTTATGAATATGTATATTTAAAATATTGTTTTCCTTAATTCCAACAAGTATATTCTTTTTAGAAATCTTTAATTTAAAGTTACGACTAATCATAAAACTATTATCAAACACCGCTTATTTGACATGTTGTTAATTGGATAGTTATATCAAAATCAGTTTATCCAAATACGAAAACTAATTACTGTCAACTTGAAATGCTAACAATAAATAACGTTGAAAATATTAAAACACCCAAATCTATAAGTAGCACCTTTTGGATATTGGCCCATAGTACTTGAACCCAATATCGTAGCCCATTTCCTTGAAGTGCCCACCGCCTACACATGAAATTACAATTGCACAAAAAAACGGTGTTTGGTACTTTATTCATTTACGGATCAGTTTCAGATTTGTTATTCAATCTTGGATCGGTATTGATTCATCATTCATGCTCTTTGTGTTTGCCTTTTTTGGTTCAGATTCATAGTTTTTTGGTTTTGGTTTTATCTTTTTCAGTCTAGTTTTGTTTTTGGTTTGGATTCATAGAAGTCCATGTTATATTATTGATAGATAAAAGTTATGTGATTGGAGTGTGATCATTTCCATCATTTTATCCATTCCAAGTTACTATAAACAGGCGAAGGTGGAGTTTGTGTAACTTTGTTTTTGTTTAAAAGAACTCTCCTAATTCAAAATAATGGTCACAGTCCATAACGATATTGTTGTAAGGTTGATAGAACTCAAAAATGACATTTTACTCTCAACATTTTACAATTGCTTAGAATTGAAAATTTGAAGACTTGTAAAATTGGAAGAAATAAAGAAACAGAGAGGAAAGGAAACAAAGAGGAAAAATATGAGAGGCAAGAGAAGCGGGAACACAGTCCCATATGTTCGGTACCGAAGTAGGGAAGGACAAGAGGTGTGTAAATATGCACCATTACAAGTTATAGAGTCGAAAATGATGTTTAAAATATGAAGAAAAAAAAATCAAATAAATGTGATTTCTTTCATGAGTAAAATTGTGTAAATATGGTTTCATATTCATAGGTAGAGTTTTATAAAACATCCACTGATATTTATTTTTACTTTTTATTGTTAATTTACAAATTAAACATACTAACATAACTACATCGTGTTGAGTTTCGAATATAGTTTGATCCCATTAAGTTTTAGGGCTAATGCCTTAATAGTATTATTAACTAGCCTTTGTATATATTTAGATATTTACTTTGTACACGATTTAACATCAAATTAATGTTGATTTACCGACAATAACCGAGATTCTAACGACCCTTTGACAAACTTTCATATTCGATGATTGCCCATGTTATAATATACACACGCTTACAATTGCAAAATTCAAATGATGTCCTATCCTTTTGTTCCCCTCCCCCTATTACCACTTCATATATACGGTTTTGATAAGGGTGATGTCCGCTTAATTGCTTATTGTTGGTTAAGATTAATATTTAGTAAACAATAAATGACAATTTAGTAGTTAATATAGGTTAAACAAAATTCGATCAAAATATATATACAGAACACAAATCGCTAAATTTTAATGTGAAGATAAATAATAATATCTTAGGAGAATTCGGTAACCGTCATTTTTGTTCCCATTTAATCATTTTTTTAAATATCGTAACAATTAAACTCTTATTTTGCGTTAAAATTATGCATTTACAACCGGTTCTAGTAGGTTAAAATCCAATTGACATATACATGACATCCACATGGTATCTACATAATATATGACATTAGAAAAATAACTTAAAATGGTAACCAATAGTCACTTTGTTCATATTTAATAATTTTTTTTACACTATTAAACATTATACTCTTGTGTCAAAATATACCCTTGTGGGAGACAATAACCCATATTGTCGGTTTCATCACTTCAATAATAGAATACAACTATTAAAACCAATAGTGGTGGTTTTTGTGAGGTGCCCGGTATGGTACCGACAACATCTATTCATCCCGTATGTAGTGGAAAAATTTTCGATTTGTTTTTTTTATTTTTACTTGTTGTGCCACTACGTAAAAAAATTATGCAACTACGTAAAAAAAAATTGTGCAACTCTTTAAAAAAATGTATTACTCTATCAAAGATTACCAAGCTCAAAAATATAATTAGAAGTTTACAACTTATAATTAGCCAATTAGGAGCCCAATGTTTTAATCCATTATTAATTGTATTTGTAGCTCAAAGCCCCAAATATAAAATGAATTATACAAAATAGCCAAATCATTATTTGATAGTGTTCGGTCGACAATTAGAAGAAAGAAAAAAAAAATCACGAGGCAACCTCGACCTCACTTTTTCTTCCCTTTGTCTATTCCTTCGTGTTTCTTCCTTCCCTGCCTGCATCAACATTTAATAATTTACAAAGCTAAAGGGCAAGTTTGTGTTTCTTGATTACAAAATCGACTCCATCATTCACTCTAAGGTCCAACCCCTATAATGAAGCAAGTAAGTATTATTGATACTTTGAAATTTTACCAATTCTTTTATGTATTCAAAATTGATATGTTTTTATTGAAGTTATTGTTTGACTCATGTGAAAGTATATGTTTTTACTGAAGTTATTATTTGATTATGTAAAATTGCTATGTTTTTATTGAAGTTATTGCTTGATTTGGTGAAATTTCTATGTTTTATTAAAGTAATTGTTTGATCAGGTAAAATTGTTATGTTTTTATAGGTTAAGCTAAGGGATTTTCCTACCAAACGACTAAGACCTAATCATAATGAAAGTGATGAAGGATGTTTCCAAACACAAATCATCAATTAATCAATTCCTTCGGTTTCTAATTTTAATATAACTCTACAAACACCAAACATCAATCTATCAATCCCTTCATGTTCTAATGCAGTTCTACAAACACCATGCTCTAATAAACCTAATGATAGTGTTGATTTGAAAGATATTCCAAAGGACCAGACGGATAGGCTAAAGGTTACAAGTTACAAATCAAATGTAAGAGATGGACTTCAAGGAACTTGTCAAATAAGGGTACATAAGTTACCAAAAAAGAAAGTAGGTGATAGATTAAGAAGATTCATTCCTTCTTGGTTTGATGATTTTGATTGGTTGCAATATATTGTGAAAAAAGTATAAAACATATTGTTTATCAAAGATGAGGAAGAGATGCATTTGTTTCCCAAGGTTTTTGATACTTGGAATAAAAAAATATGCATTTCGGACTCATATTAGATGATTTTTTGAACGACGCATTGTTTTGATATGTTGAGAATAAAACACTTGTACAAGTTGAGACTGGAAAACTAACGAAGCGTTTTCAAAAGATGCCACGAATATGATAAATTTAAATTGTAATTAATCATTGTTATGTTTTTAACTTTTTATGTAAAAATTTGTGCAACACATAGTACTAATTCTTGCGTCCGCACCTCACAACAAGACCTTCCTTAAATACAAGGAATATGACAAACATAAATTTGAATTTCAATTTTGTCTAAATTTCGTTTTATATCGCGTATTTTTGTTGTTTCATGTACATTTTAAGTGTAAAAAACATCAGGTCCTCTCTTGTGGTGTTTGTGTTCAAACTTTGACATGATATTATCATGTGTTTGTTGTATTTTTTTTGTATGTTTAATTATGAATTTAATAAATTAAAGGTTTATTTTATTTATCTTTTTCATGTTTGTCAATCATTTTTATCGTGTTCTAATCGAGTCTTTTTCGTATTCCCAAAACAAAAACACATCATTGTGTCGTCTTCATGTTATACAAACAATTATTCTGTCGTGTCATGTCAATTAAAAAAACACAACATAAATGTTTGATTATAAAAAATTAAATGTTCTTATTTTTGGGTTGTCATATTTAGTGAGGGTTTAGCTGTAAGGATTCTATATTACGATTTGAACAATAAAAGCTATTGCTGGTGATAAAAGTCTAATTTGAATACAAAATTAGAGTTTAGTTGTCGATGATGTAAGAAAAACAAATATAAATAAAAATAACAATTGATTACTCTTCTAAGTAAAATTTTCAGTCTTATAGATACCATCTAGATTAATACACCACACATATGTCATTTGAACTGTAACCTATTACGACCGATTGTAAAGATATAATTTAAGCATAAAATAAAATTTAGTAAGCAATTATAATTTTTTATAATAAAATATGAACAAAAATACAATTGATTAATGTAAAATTTGAAACATGGCCCATGTGGTTTGATTTCTGTGAAGTTTCCCCCTTCGTCGTTTTTTCAGTTCGGTTTCTCCGCTGAATCCTCTAATTCCGTTTCCTCCATCACTCAGCTCTTCTCACAGCATCCATGGCAGTTTCCGATCTCTCATTTCTCGCTCTTTGCGCTCTTCTTCCAATCATCTTTCTTATCTTCCTTAAACTCATCGTCCGTCCTCGCCCTATCAAAATCCCAATCAAATCCCGCCACGTATTGATCACTGGCGGATCCAGCGGCATCGGCCTAGCTCTAGCTAACCAAGCCGCTGCTGAAGGTGCTCGCGTTACTATCTTAGCACGTAACCTTGAGAAGCTCGAGGAAGCCAAGGCATCTATCCGCCTCTCAACTGGCATAGATGTCGCTATTGTGAGTGCCGATGTATGCGACTTTGAAGCTGTTAAGGAAGCAGTGGATAGTGTAGGTCCAATCGATGTTTTGGTTTGTAATCAAGGCGTGTTTGTTGCTCAAGAGCTTGAGAATCAGGAGATGAAGGAGATTAGAGACATGATTGAGATAAATCTGATCGGGACTTTTAATCTGGTTAAGGCGGCGTTGCCGGCTATGAAGAGCCGGACTGATCGGAAGCCAGTTTCGATCGCATTCATGTCATCTCAGGCCGGTCAGGTACATTCTGTCACTGTGTGTGTTCTTCAAGCTTTGTTACTTTCAGACCGATTAAGTAGTAACGTACGATATTTGCCACTACACAGCTAGGGTTTATGAATTGAAATTGCGATCTTAAATGGGTAAATGGCTTGGTGATGGAAGTTGCTTGTACAAATTGTTGCAATTAGAACATTTGTTTGGTATTTTTTGATCAATTGCTAATGAGCTAATAGCATATGTGCAAGTTGAATATGACAGCTAGCTCTCAAATCTTATGAATTGGCAATTTGAATATGCTCTATCTATACAAATGGTCATTCTACTTTGTGTAAAGATCTTCATAAGCATGTATATAAGGCATCTTCTAAGTTGTATCAGTGGCTGCTTTGAAGACATCTGCTGTGTGGTTTAGAAATAGGCTCAAAGTTCTTGTACAAACTACCTCATAGATGACTAATATTTCTATTATTTTTGTTTAATGCTTTGAAGGATCATTATATTACGTTTCTTGATAAACTTTTTATTTTTAGGTTGGCATTTATGGGTATACAGCATATTCAGCTAGTAAATTTGGGCTAAGGGGTTTAGCAGAAGCTCTGCAACAAGAAGTGATTGCTGACAACATTCATGTTTCAGTTATCTTCCCTCCAGACACAGACACACCTGGTCTTGCAGAAGGTTCTAGAAACTGCTACTGTTTGCATTTTCATTTGTGTTGATAAAATTGGAAAAAGAATATTAAACTTGAATACACATTTTTTTGTGGTTATTTATTACAGAGAATAAAAGAAAGCCACGTTTGACAAGCATCATAGCAGCATCATCAGGTGCAATGAAAGCGGATGAGGTGGCAAAAAAAGCATGGAGTGGGATAAAATCTGGGAGTTTTTTTGTCCCATGTAATTTGGAAGGATTCATGTTGTCAGTAGCTACTGCTGGTCTTTCCCCTCAAAGATCATATCTCATGGCTTTTGTTGAAGTTATTTCAGCTGGTTTGATGCGTGTTGCAGGGTTGTGTTTTCAATGGTCATGGTATGGAAGCATTGAAAACTTTCATGCACAACACAAATAGATGATGATCATGATGAATTGATGATTGATGATGAGTTTTTATCTTGTATTATGAGTTTTAGAACACCATATTATTGTTATTCATGTAGACTACTGGAAAACAAGCTAGAAAAGCAAGTTGTGTATTGTGAATTGTGATTGATGTGTTAATTGCGATGATAATAACAATAACAATAATAATTTTAGCAAATTAGCAACCCCTTTTTGACTCTCTATGAAATGTGTCGCAACCCCTTTTGACTTATGAAGGGGCGATGATGGCTATACATTTATGAATAATCAATTGTATAATATAGGTTGCAATGTATTATTTTTTAAAGTAGGTTATGTAGATTCGTTAAGGCTAAAGGCTTAGGTTATTATTATTATTATTATTATTATTATTATTATTATTTATTTTATTTTTAAATTTTATTGCCCGTGGTAAAAGTGTGTCATGTAGGTGTTATATAAGCTTTTACAGTTTTTATAAATTTTACCTATGAACTAGGTGTGGTGATGTTTTACCAATCAATTTTTTTCTTTTCTTTTTTTTTTTTAAATTCAAAAATATAAAAATCACATAAAATAAAAAATAAATATTAACTAAAAAACATGACATTTCATTAAAAATTAAAACATTACATTTTACTTAACAACAGTCTCACTAATGGTTAACAACTTAGAATTTTGTAATGAATTTGTTATTTCTTTAGAGTTTTTTTTTTAAAAAAAAAAACTATGAAGAGAAATATAAAGATTAATATAGGTTCGAGGGAATAGGTTTTGATTTATGTTTGTATCAAGGTTGTCAAGATCGGGATCCTACCTAGGATCGTTTTTGGGTTTGCAAAATCGGAATCGTAAGATCGGGATCGAGATCCTAAGATCCCACAAAATAGAATATAATTCTAATTTATAATATTAATCATAAAAAATATTTCAAACATTTAATTTTTCGTTCAAAAGTTATAAAAACTTTAAAATATTAGTCATAAGTCACAATAAAAATGATAAATAGTAGATTGGTAAAGGGTAAAAGACATAAAATGGTAAAAAAATTTCATTTGAAAAAATTTTTTTAAAGGAAGGTAGGATCGGATCGGATCTCGATCGTACGATCCTACCTACGATTTTACGATTTTACCTGCGATCCTACCCAAAATACGATCCTTTTACGATCCGGATCGTTTTTCATACATAGGATCATAGGATCGTACGATCCTACGATCAGGATCGCGATTTTGACAACCATGGTTTGTATTTATAGGTAATATATATATATATATATATATATATATATATATATATATATATATATATATATATATATATATATATATATAATGTTATAACCCGTGGAAACCATGGTCTGTATTTATAAAAAATCTATATAAACAAAAATATTAATAATTGTAAAAAAAATCCATATATATGATATGAAAAATAAACGAGCGATTAGGTAAATAAGGTAAAAGGATACTATATCTCTGAATTGTTGGGATACATTACAATCTAAGATTTTTTAGTATTTTTAAAAGATTATCTTCAATAATTTTGAAAATACTATGTTATATTGTTATTAAGATAATTTTGTATCAAAGTAGATATGTTAACAAAAAAAATAACTTGGAAACTGGAGAATGTGTAGAAAAATACCACGTGACAAATAGGCTTTTTAAAAAAGAGACATTTGAAATTTTTTGGTTTTGGTTATTAGAAGATGTGTGTGTGTGTGTGTGTATATATATATATATATATATATATATATATATATATATATATATATATATATATAGGGTTGAGTTATTGTGCGAATAAAAAAAAACATAATAATTTGCGAAGTAGGCATCAGTAGTTGAAAGCTACATGCCCGAAGGAGTGGAACACACATACAATCCAACTCCCCACTAAGGTTCCAACCTACACTGGACTAGCCCTATTATCCAGTGTCCAGCTTGGAACATGTGTGGAAATTTCTCCCGGTGACAAATGGGCACATGCCAACTCTAGTAACGGTGCATGTACCTCTACCATTAGCTAAATTAATCGGGGCTTAGGCAGGGGACAAATGTATGATCCACCAATCAACGACATTGTCCTGATTTGGGCATGAGGACTGGAACATATGCTAGTGTTATGATCATTATATGTGTTAAAATGATTTTGTGATATTGATTGTATGTGTATAGCGGGTGGGACCCAGTGATAGGCGAGGCCAGATAATAACAGATCTGTAAAATGAGTGGGGCTCAATGTCGGGCGGGGGCCTAGTATGTGATTTATTATGTATGGTATGGTGTAGTTTGGGGAACTCACTAAGCTTTGTGCTTACTGTTTTCAATTTATGTTTCAGGTACTTCCGGTTGCAAACGGAAGAGCTCGGGTCGACTGCATCGCACGCACCATCAGGTTTCCACATATGATACTTTACTCTGATTTTTATGAAATTTGATACATTGCTTTTTGTTGAGATGTATGGATGATATTTGGAAACACTATTTTATCTATTTTAAAAATGAAATTTTTGGGAGCATATTTTGGGATGTTTTAAACTTACAACAAAAAAGTTAAAAGTAAAATTATATACAAAAATTATATCGTTACCTTTAAAAACAACAATAATGTTTGATGTTTTAATTAATTACAGTGATAGAAATTAAATTTTTAAGCAAATAAACTTTTTGAAATTAATTAACCATAACAACAACTAAAAACATCATTAAACCATGTATTACATTTAATTGGGTTTAAGACATTTTTAGTCACTTAACTTTTAGTTTTGTGTTTATTTGGTCACTTAACTCTTTTTAAGTTTTAAAAGGTGATCAAACTTTTGGTTTTGTGTTCATTTAGTCACTTAATTTTTGGTTTTATCACATTTAGTCACCTAACTTTTAAAATTGTTCTCATTTAGTCACTAAAACTTTTAAATTTTTTCAAAAGTTAAGTGACTAAATGAGCATAATTTTAAAAGTTACGTGACTAAATGAACAAAAATCTAAAATTTAAGTGACCAAAAAAAAGTTAAGTGACTAAATGAGCATAAAGTCAAATATTTGATGATACTTTAAAACTTAAAAAGAGTTAAGTGACCAAATGAGCACAAAATCAAAAGTTAAGTGACCAAAAATGACTTAAACACTTTTTAATTTTATCCATGAGTAACATGCATGTAGAGGCCATTGAAACAATCGAGATTATAAAATTCTAAAAGATGTCTATATTATTATATAATTCAAAACAAACAATGTTTATAACAACTTATTATAAGATTTTTTATATAAGAGCTAATAACAACATCAATGATATATTTAAAAACATATATTTATAAAGATTTCAAATATATTATTGTATTTTGCGCAACGCATGGATATTTGCCTAGTATATATATATATATATATATATATATATATATATATATATATATATATATATATATATATATATATATATATATAACACAGAGCCATGCATAACATGTGAAAAAGAATTCAAACACTTTTTGTTGCAATATTTATAGAAAAATAACAAAAATAACTATTATAGAAAAAAAATGACTTTTTTATTTTAAAATCTCAAATTTATCATACTTTTTTTTATTTTTAAATCTTTTTTAACAACTTGTACACCACTAGTTCTTTAGTTATAAATCTACAAATTTTCGTCCAAAACGAAACTTGAGTCTTTAACCTTATGATAAGAACACTTGTCAGTGAACTCCTACATCGTTAGACCAAATGTCTTTTGGTACGATAATATCACAACTAGCATTTTAGCTAGGAAATTTTATTCCTGTGTAATCGTTCATCTATTGGAAAACATGTACTTTAAGTAAATCTCACTCAATGCTCATTGAGATTCATCAATTATGTTTATCAAAGAGTCTGAAAACCCTAAGAATCCCAGTTTGAGTCCATATTGGACTAGGATTTCCAAATTTGGCCTAATGGACCAATAAACACCCAATTCAACTTTCTTCATTATGAATCTGGATAGAACATGATCAACTTAATTATATTTTTCCGATTTGTAATAATATATAAATGGTAGCCCAAACTTTTTCTTATAGCCTTTTTAATATAAATTTAGTATTTTTGTTTATAGTTTTATAAAAATTAATATGTAAAAAAAGAGTTTTTAGAACCTTAAATAGTTGGAAAAAAATAAGTAAAAAAATAGAAATCAAATTTGTGAAGACATATTAAAAAACACTAATATGTGAAAACTATATATATATATATATATATATATATATATATATATATATATATATATATATATATATATATATGTAAGAGTACATTGGAAAAAATATATATGAGGACATTGAAAAAAAAATGTATTTATGTTTTAGAAACACTTAAAATAGTTTTTTTTTTAAATTTAACTAAATTTGATATTAATATAAATTTATTCGTCAAATATGTACAACAAAAAATAAGTAAATACGTACACTTGAAAAACATCATTACCCTAATATAGTATCTCGGACACCGAAGAAGTCATTAGAAACCGAAGTAAGCTTTCATTACCGGTCATATTGATATTTTTTTGAAAAATTTAGGTATGTTTATTGGTAAAAATATAAAAAAAGACCAAAATCGTGAACCATAACGATAGTTGATTGCCATTTTAAATTGGGATATATACAGTAAAATCCCGATATTTTCATCCAGTTGACACGAAAGTCCCAAACTAATTTTTTTTGACACAAAAGCCTGAATTACTGGCATTTATTAACCCGATTGACCTTTTCTGCCGGTAACTCATTTAATAGTCGGTAATCGAGTTGATGTGGCTACTAACGCTTACTTGGAAGATGACGAGGAGATCATTAAATGAAGAAGGGTTAATCGAGATGGAAAAACCTCTCTTTTTACCGCGACGATTCTAGGGTTTTTACTGTGAGGGAGATACGAATTCGAGTCCGAGGGAGATACGAGTTGGAGCCTTGAAGATGGAAGGTGTGTTGGACTTTGACACAATCGACATGGAACTAGATGGAGACCTTCTAAAGAAACATAGTAGGAGATGTAGAGATGAGTTCTTGAACTCACTGTCTCTTGACGATGAAGATGAAGACTTCATAATCCCATTATTCGAGAATGTTGAAGATGATGAAGCACCCGTGGAAGAAGAACCTTTGGATGACGAACAGGAGGAGGAAGAAAATGTAGATGAAGTTGTGGATGAAGAGGAAAATGATAGTGAAGCTCAGTTTAAATATTCCACACATGATCCAAACGTGAAATGGAATAGAATGAAACCTCAAGAGGGAGAAAGGTATGAATCTCCACAGCAACTTAAACTCTGTTTAACAAATCATGCCATATCTAAAGGTTATCAGATTAGGTTTAATAAATGTGATAGTGTTAGACTACATTGTGTGTGTGCTAGTGATCATGAGAAATTCGGTTGTCCTTATTATGTTAAAGCCTCTTGGATGAGCATTGAAATGTCATTCCAAATAAAGAAAATGTATCCACATCATATATGTGTCAAGAATTTTAACAATGGAAAACTTATGGGACCAACATGGTTAGCTAGACAATTCCTTAAAGAACTTATTAGGACACCTAATTTGAAAGATAAGGAAATCCAAGAAAAAGTTCAACACAAATTTCACACTAAGATTTCATGGGTAAGGAGTTATAGGGCTAGATGTAGGTCAATGTCCATGATTGAGGGAAAATTAGGTGATCACTATGCAAGGGTATGGGATTATGGTGGTGAATTCCTAAGATTCAATCCAGACACCACCATTAAAATTTGTGTTGAAGACAACAATGATGGTGCAACTATTTTCAAAAGGATGTACATATGTTTCAAATCAATCAAAGAAGGGTGGAAGATGGGTTGTAGAAGGGTAGTAGGAATTGATGGATCTTTTCTGAAAGGGCAGTGTAAGGGACAATTATTAACAACCATAGGTAGGGACCCAAGCAATCAAGTTTTTCCCATAGCTTGGGTTGTAGTTGACATTGAGAATAAGTTTAACGGGAAGTGGTTCCTTCAGTTGTTAGAGGTTACCTTGGAATAGATGCAGGAAGGGGCATGTGTCTTCTTGAGGCAACAAAGGAGGTGTTACCATATGTTGAGCATAGACAGTGTGCACGACATATCTATACCAACTTCAGAAAAGTATATAGTGGAATTGAGTTAAGGAACCTATTCTGGAAGGCTACCAAATCAACTGTAGAGGGGAAATTCAAGAATCACATGGATGAGATTAGACAGATTAGCCCAGGTGCTTATGAACATCTAATGGCAAGGGAGCTAAATACATGGTGCAGGGCTTTCTTTTCCACTAGATTAGCCTGTGAGGCTGTAGAAAATGGTATGGTAGAATGCTTCAATGCAGTTATACTTGATGCTAGGAAGAAGCCACTACTGACCATTCTTGAAGAGATAAGGCTATATATGATGGACATGTTTTACAACCTCAGGGAGTTAGCTGAAAAATGGGAAGGAGATGTGTGTCCATCTGTAATTAAGAAAATGGAAGAATTTGGTGAGGAATTGAAGTAAGTTCTCCTTGTTTTGTATACATTTATGCTAAGTTATTAATAACTTTTATGCTAATTTAGTAATAACTTTTATTTGCAGGTTTTGGAGGGTACACCCTAGTGGAAAAAATGAATTTACAGGTATAAATAGTCTTGAATCATCTGGAGTCAGCATAGAGAAAAAGAGTTATGCATGTAGACTTTGGGATGTATCCGGGATACCACGTGTCCATGCCCAAGCATCTATCGTTAACTCATCAGGATCCAAAGACATTTATCAGCAAGTGGTTTGGTAAGGCAATGTACATTTCAAATTATAGTTCTAACATTCTACCTGTTAATGGCAGCAATTTATGGACAGAAGCTCCTTATATTAAGCCCTTACCCCCCCCCCCCCTTAGAGAGGAGGATGCCAGGCAGGCCTACTGTGAAAAGGAAAAGGCATGACTCAGAGAGGGATGACAAGTTCTCTCAAGTGTCCTCAAAGGGCAGAACTGTCCAATGTCAAAACTGTCAACAAAAGGGGCACAACAAGAAAACCTATAAAAATCCACATGTTGAACCAGATCCTAAACCCAAGAAGAAAATAGGCAGGCCAAGATTGGACCCTAGTCTAATCCAATGGACAAGACGTGGTAGAGGGAGATAAGGGGAAATAGAGGAGGTGGTAGGGTACCCAGAGGTGGGGGTGACTTTCATAGCTGGTTTGAAAGAGATGAAACCTCAAATACAGTATCACCCCATAAAAGGGTCAATGAAGAATATAAATATGAAGAGATGGTGGATGTAGATGTGATGAGTGATGGAGATGGGCTGGATATGGCAGATATGGATTAAAATACACAACAAATTATAGAGTTGAGGAAATAAGGTTACACTAATGTAGACATTATGAGATGCCTTGGAATTACAAAACCTCATTTAGAAGAGTTTGGATATATGGTAAGGTTACATTTAGTGTTTATGTATATGATCAAGTGTTTTTTACTATTTTTTTTTTCTGTTTTAGGCTGCCAATGTTGAAGGTGGACTGGAAGGAGGTGGACAGGGTAATGAAGAAGAAGAAGGACATGGACAAGGAGGTGGAGATGGAAAAGGTAATGAAGAAGAAGAAGGACATGGGCAAGGAGATGAAGTGGAAGGAGGTGGAGATGGACAAGAAGGAGAAGGAGATGGAGAAGAAGAATATGGGGAAGAAGATGGAGAAGGAGATGAAGGAGATGGACAAGAAGAAGATGGAGAAGGAGATAAAGGAGATGGACAAGAAGAAGATGGAGAAGGAGTTGAAACTGAAGATGTGCAAGGAAATGATGAAGGTGGAGAAGGAGTTGAAGTTGAAGCTGAAGATGTTCAAGGAAATGAAGAAGGTGTTCCAGTGAATGATCCAGTACAACAAGGGAATTTTGGGAATAGTATGCAACAAAGAACAAGGAGACCCTCAGAGAGGATCATTCTTCAGAAGCTGAAAAAGAAGGTAGTTGACCCTTTTGGTATAGGAATGTGTGAAGATAAGGCATTAGTTATAGGTTAGGGATAGGGGTTATCATCTTTTGGTTCATATTTTGTAAAAGGTGGTACTATGTAAACTGTTGCATACCATTTTTTGGTTCATATTTTTCATACCATCTTTTGGTTTATATTTTGTAAATGGTGGTACATATCCACTTATATTGGTTCATATTTTGTAAACAATTATTGGTAATTAAGCAAGGGCATTAAGCAATGGTTACAATTGGTCAATGTCATATTTTCTTTCAAGTTTGGTTGTGTAAGTTAGCCTTGGTTATTGACAATTTTATTATTCATATGTGGTTCATAGTTGTTGTACTTCGATTTCACAATAATTCAATACAACATAAGTAAAATGTTCATTACATTGCAAAAGAAACAACATCATGCATAGTGACTACATATCCCACTACATTATCTTAAAATATAAACCAAAACATAAACCCATAATAAAACACAACATTGACCACCCTGGAAAAACACCACCTGTACCTTTCACTTGAGTTGGAACAACTTCTACTACCGCTTCTTCCATTTGTTCTACATCTCTGTAACGACGAGATTTTCAAAACAAAATTTTCGTTTTTCAACAACCAAATTTAAGTAAAAACATTCTCAAAAGTATTCACCAATAATTATCAAAATATAACACTTCCCAAGATCATAAGAAATCAGATCCTTTCTCTAATGTGTACGGGTCACGTCGGCGCCTTCCCACGGTCCTCGTTAGTACCTGAGACACAAAACACAACAACTGTAAGCATAGAGGTTAATGAGTTCCCCAAAATACCACATACAATACATACGCCACTCGAGGCTACTGTACGACCCTCCGGTCGATGTGTCTCAGTAGGACCCTCCAGTCCCGTAGCTCGTTGGGCCCTCCGGCCCGGTCTAAATCGTTAGACCCTCTGGTCCGGTCTGTATCGTTGGACCTTCCGGTCCGGTCTACACAATCATATAACATACAATTATCACATAACACATACATTCACATAATCTCATACATAACACATAAGACCCTCCGGTCCACATAAATACCACTCTAGGTAACGTATAGTGAGAAGACTCACCTCGTGTAGTTCGCTAACTCGTAAATCTCGGAAATCTCAGACTTCGTGGGATAAGATCTAGCCTCGCCTAATCATATGAAATAAACACTCGACATCAACACATTTCCCAAGGCTAGACCATCCCTTCTCTTAATACTCTCATGAGGGTAAAAGACCATTTTACCCCTCACATGGCTCAAATACCCTAAAGTTGACCAAACCCTAAAAGTCAACAAAAGTCAACATTTCGGGTTACGCTGCACGTACCGAACATGTACGCTGGGCGTAACCGATACCTTCAGAGGATCAGGGTGCGCCACCCCTTACGCTGCGCGTACTGGAATTACGCCCGGCGTAATACTTAGTTTTAGTCCTTCAGCTCTTGGGGTCTTAAACAGTTAAGATCCACATCCAACTTTTAGATCTGACCATTTCTAAGCCTCATAAACCATAAAGTCGATGACTTTAAGCCTTTGCATGGCTGAATAAGTCACTAGCACCCAAAACATTTCATTCTCTAACCCTAGAAAGCATAGAACTCAAGCATGACCTCATATCAACGACCAAGATGGGAACTTTATGGATCTAGACCACAAATACTACTAAAAAGGGATAGATCTCGGATCATGGAGCACCTTACACTCATAAAGTCTCCACCTTTGGGGTTTTTAACCCTAGAAATGGAACATGCAACAACAGCCAAAAATAAGAGGAAAGTTTTGAACTTTATACCTCTAAATGCAGCTCCTTTCTCTGTAGATCTTAGATCCAAACATACACTTCAAGCTTTTAGCCTCCATAAGCTCCTTTCTTCCTTCTTCAATAACACACCAAGGCACTATTATCTCCAAGAACACACACACTTACTAAGGACGATGGAAGTATCTCTCTTAGGGTTTTACTCACTGATATAGAGGCTGAGAAATGAGCCTTAGCAGCCTTTAAATAGTGCACAAGTCTTATTAGGGTTTTGCATCTGGGCCGGGTATGCCCGGCGTAACTATGGGTACGCCCAGCGTACCTTAGCGACTCCGTATCCAAAATAAGCGCATGAGTACGCGCAGCGTACCCCTTTGGTACGCCCAACATACTCACTTGCAAGGCTTCCTCCACTCCAGGACCAATCATGACCAATTGACAAAGAATAAGGGTGGAATAAATGTACCTGAATCTCGGGGTGTTACAATTCTCCCCCACTAGAACCAGACTTCGCCCCCGAAGTCTCATTCCGCGAACAACTCTGGATGTTGCCCTGTCATCTCCGACTCTAACTCCCAAGTCATCTTGGACCCCTTCCGATGTTGCCACTGAACCAGAACCAGATGTACCTCCTTGTTTCTCAGAACCTTGATCTTCCGATCCAAGATTGCGATCGGCTTCTCAGCATAATTCAGACTCGCGTCTACCTGGATATCCTCTAATGGTACCACTGCCGACTCGTCAGCTATACACTTCCTCAAATGCGACACGTGGAAGGTATGATGAATCTGGTCCAACTCCGCGGGTAGGTCCAAGCGATATGCTGCCCTGCCCACCCTCGCGATCACTCTAAACGGACCAGTATACCGGGGTCCCATCTTGTCCCTCTTCCTGAATCGGATCACTCATTTCCAAGGAGATACCTTCAGGAGCACGAAGTCACCGACCTGGAACTCGCGTTTGGATCGTCGCCTATTTGCATAACTCTTCTGGCAACTCTGAGCGGTCAATAACCTCTGTCTGGCCTGTTGTATCTATTCTATCGTCTGAAGCACTATCTCTGTTCTACCCATCACACGTTGCCCTACCTCGCCCCAACAAATGGGGGTCCGACACCTCCTTCCATACAACAACTCAAAGGGTGGCATACCAATGCTCGAGTGATGGTTGTTGTTATAGGAAAACTCAGCCAAGGGTAAATATGTGTCCCAACTGATGGGTTTTATCCATAAGAACATCCTATGTGCTCATGCAACCCTAATGCTTGGATCTAGGTTTCTTTGTTGTACATGCTATTCATCCAAGACTTTAAACCCTAGATCTAGTATATGATAATTAATATAACATATGAATTAGGGTTTAAATCATACCTTGATTGTTATGTAGCAATAATAATCCCAAATCCTTCTTGTAATGACTTTAGAAAGCTTAGAGTCACAAATGTCACTCCTCTAATGGTTCACAAACACCAAGAGCAAGAGGATGAAGAAGAGAAGAGAAGGAGACACCCAAAAACCATCCAAACCCCTAAGGAGTTACTTGCCCACGTTTTTGGTGCTCTAGGGATCTTTAAATAGTGAAGCTATTAGGGTTATCAAACAAGGAAACCCTAATTTGGATGCTTAAGCCCTAAGCAACCCATGGACTCCTTTCTTAAAGGCCCTAGGATGATTTCTAATGGGTTTCCCCATAGAATTTGTCCACCCTTTTAATATGGAGTCCATTAGTTCAATATTCAACTATCATACGATTGACAGTTCAAGTCCCTTAAGTTTAGTTAATCTCTTTTAGCCATAAACTTAATTCTTATTAATTATTGACTAATATTAATTAAACAATATGATTTATCCTTTAATATATTATTATCATAATATATTAATAAATCATATTTAATCCTTTCTCTCCATAATTCATCATATCAAGTTGCTTTGGTGAAGGCAACCCAAAAGGACCATGCACCATCGGGTCAAGTACATACCAATATAGTTATGGACTTAGACACCAATCCAACAGTCTCCCACTTTGATAAGTCTAATACCTATTCCGCGAATGAATTCAGATCCTGATCTGCAATCGTAGCTTTCTAAAGCCGCTGTCAACTCTGATCTTATCAGATAGGCGTGTCCTTTAGATAAGGGATCATATATTCCTCCATTCTAGATATCGTATAGACTGAAACATGGATCTAAATCATTCTCTCTGTCTATGTGTTGTTTCCCGAATTCAGATTTATGAAGACTGACAACAGACTACAATTGAACACATTAATTTAGTCCCGGCTTGTCCAAGCGCTTAGTTTCCATCACTAAATCATCGAGGGGCCCACAAATATCGCTTTTATCCTACTTTGGATAAAAGGAACGGATAAACTTTGACTCAATGCTCGCTTGCACTCACTCAACAAATCACAGGCAACAATATGTTTTATAACACCGAGTTACCGGTGCGTTTACATATTATCAATGTGCAACCGACTTGCAAGATACAACTCACACATCTCGGTTTCAAGAATATAAGATGTTATCGTCTCACCAATCACTCGTGATAAAATCCATGAAGTGATCCAAGTGAGCGTGGGTTTAATCCAATTCTCAAATCATATTCATAAGCACTCATGAATGTTGCAGCAAACATTTGCTTATGTCTAATGCTCTTTAGACAATCCACACACCAATTCACGACAGTCTTCATTCCTACCTACTTCCAACATATGAACGACTGTGGCCTGTTCAAATAATTTGACTGTTCTTAACCAATTAAATTATTCAGGAAGTCAAAACATGCAAGGTGAAACAAAAGGATAATACTAATCCCATATGGCCTCAAACCTTTGAGTATAAATAAAACACCTTTTATTTATCACCATATCGATTACTCATTATTTGTCGGTTCTGGTAATCAACTTCTTACTTGAACTATAACTATACTTGTCCCATGCTCTTAGCATGCACACAATGTTTACCTATGGTCCTTACTTTGTGAAATAGATCAAATGAACACATTTCCAATCATACTCATTTCACAACTCCCAATCCTTATCACAAGTGTAAGAATATCAAATTCTTGCCACTTATAGAATATGCTAGATTCTAACATTTTATGCAATGATCCTTTTGTAATGTCACTACACTAAGGTCACAATGACTATTGCCAATGAATTACAAAGCTCTCTATCGGAAATTGTTACAAGAAAATTCCATAGATGTGATGTCTCTATTTCTTTGAACATCCTTTTGCATAAAAATTTCTATTCTAGACATAGATTCTCAATATCCAACTCCCAATATGGAAACCTTTCCATACTTACCATATGACAACTCATTCTCAATAGAATCTTATCTATTTATAATAATGTCGATATGGTCCATCCAATATCATGCTTCCAACTACTCATAAACGACCAATCCTCGACAAACTTTGGATTGTCCTTTGATAGTTGTTTAATTATCTTAGTCAAAACCGATTATTGTCCTTTTCCCTCTTAATGTGCTAGACATTTGAAAATTTTTAGAATGGTCAAATATTATAGCATTTTCAATCGATCCTATACCTTTAGTGTATGAGACATGATGCATAATGTCTTACATGAATATTTAATACTTTATTAATCTTCTATCATAATATTTTATGTGCTACGTTCTTATAATTCGAACTATGAAGAGGAATGCCATAATCATAATCGAAATTTTGAGAACGCACTATGTATCCTTGACTAAATTTATTAACATTCCACAACCTAAACCTTTAGATTTGAAATGAAGCATAATATTCTCTCCCTTAATTATAGCAAAACAACTTTTCAACCCTTGCGACTTTGCAAAGTATAACTCTTGTTTTCTATAATTAATATTGTTATCTTGCAATACTTGCCATAATAATCATACAACCACAACATTTATGCTCCCACTATCATGTTGATTATTATAAACATAACACTTATGCTTCCACTAGCTTTGACATGTATTCAGAAACCAGCTTAACTTCCGGAAAACAATACTTATTGAATTTCTTAAGTTCATGTTTCTAATACCTAATGCTATGATAATCCTTTATCAAGACTCTCTTGAACTTATACACTTTTCTTTTAGATAGCTCGTATGTGTGTCTAAATAATTAAGACTAATTGCCAAATCTCACAATTCAAATCATGGAAAGGGATACCGTAACCATAATCGAATTCTAGAATACAATTTCACAATCAATATCTTCTTAAAATCTTTCTTAGTGAAAGCATTTCCTCATAGTCATTTTCATGAAGGATGGAATCTTATGACACTTATATTTTAATGGTGTATGTGTTCCTATCCATGTGAATTTGTCAAAAAGAAAGTTTACGACAAATTCAAACTTATATGGACCAAACTTTCTCAATCTTGATCTCTTGCCTTATGGTAACACGACTGCCCACCATGTCTTCCAAGTAGTTAAGCAACTCACCCTTTCCCATCAATGTACTTTTCATTGATTAAGGTCCTTGCCTTTTATGCATTTAAATAAGAACTCATAGGGCTCACATGCATAATTAACTAAATTGGAACGACACAGAAACAAGATAATGTCAACACGATAGGTTGTAAACCTCAAGTCGTGTGCTAGTGATGTTCGATAGACGATAAGGTTTATTTTGATTTGTTCTTGAAACCTTTCAAGACCATTAAGACTCCCACTGACTCCTTGATATATAAGATTCTCTTGTCAATAAAACCTTTCTTGACAAACACATATTCAAGAGTTAGTGTAGTTTTTATCAAGACAAAACACTTCACAAAATTGGTCCTAGTTGATCTTTGTCTTATCTAAGACATCACAACTTTCCAATTTCAAATGTGCAAGAATAAGAAAACTTTTTCCATATTCTACATTTGATGAGTGTTATAAACCTTCTTAAGACTTGTCACTCAATGTCACAATCTTAACTTTAAGACTTGTTTATGAACGAAGTATGATTGACTTCTTGATTTAACCATTTATTCAATTCTCAATTCCTCTTATCAGACATACAATTGTACTAAGATTTACTTAGATGATCAATTGAGATATGGTTCTTAATCATTAAGACTCATCATAAAAGGTACTCTCCCTTCTTCTTAGAATAGAGAACCTTTTATCTTTCTGCCTACTTAATTCTTCTTATTCGTTCTGCTATTGATTTAAACCTTTTCAATCAATTCAGAATTACACTTAATCTTATAAGTATAATCATATTTACTAAACCTCTAGTAAATCATGACGAATATCTTTGTTACTCTTGCGGTGGACTTGATCAACACACAACTTTGTGTACTCGATCTCTTAGTCCTTCACTTGACACTTTGTCAACGAATTAGTCTAATTTCCAAATATAAAATTTCTCATTCATCATGCAACCAAGTTGCATGATTCCAAGTTTCTGTCCAACTGAAACTTGGGCGATGAGAAACTCTCCCTATTTGGTAAATTCTCGACATTTCCACAATCATCGTAATTAAGAATCACATTCATTCGTTGTAGAAATATGCAAACATCAATTTTTCATAACGATTTCATTGCAAGGAAATAAATAAATAAATAAATGAGTCAAACCAAAATTTATTTTATTCATAAAAGCAGCGGAAAACATTTGTCCTTACAATGCAAAATTAACTGAAAGACTATGTAATTGAATATTCCTAACAGCTCTATCATAACTTTCTAAGCTCAAAATCTAATCTTCGAATCCATGCGATCGAGATCCATTTCTTCGTTATTAGACTCATTTTTCTCTTTCATTAAGCTTCCTCTCTTTTCACTGATCCTGCAAAACATTCAAATGCAATCTTATCACATCATATATTAAGAATCAACGAATAGGAACTTAATGGAGTTAGATAGTGGATTTTACCTGAAGCACAGCCATACTCTTTGCCTCTCCCATCTTCTGGACTCTTCAGGATCTTAGGGCAGACTTTTATCCAACGCCCTTTCTCTTGGTAGCAAACGCAGGTCGGTTCTCCTAGAATGTCCTCGGAAGCATGGTTGGTTGACTTCCCCAACAAATATGCTCCATTGCTTTGTCAAACCATTTCTGATTCAACAGCAATGAGCATGTAAGTTAGGTCAATGAGGTTTGCGTCGTGATCCATCATATAATACTTTCTTTTGAACTCATTATATGATTCAGGGAGTGACTGTAGAACCCAACCTATAGCCAACTCATCAGGGAATGATGCACCCAACATTATCAACCTATCGATGTGTGATTTCATTCCTAGAACGTGGGCACACACGGGTTTACCATCTTCATGTTTCATTGCCAATAGGGCTTTAGTGATATTGAACCTTTCAATTCTTCGATCTTGTGGGTTAGGGATAACAACGGGAGGAGGAGGAGGAAGTGAAGCACGATTTCTTGTTCCTCGATCGAATCGTGGAATATCATCTTCATGTGGAATGCTTGTTCCATGGGATTTGGGAAGATCATAGTTGTCGTACTTTGACATATACAAAACGGGAGAAAACAAATTCAAGTTAGTTGATTGATTGAGTCCTTAATAAATCACCCAAATGAGATATTAATGCTAGGACCCAAGACAATATTCCACAACTCAGGAGAGGGATGTCGTAACCCTAATTGCATAACATTTGAAGGTAAGTGAATGACGATTCACTAATTTTCCACCATGAAAAACGAAAAACAGATTAAGTCTTAAATGTATTGAAAGCTCCTAGATCCTTTGAGATTCATTGAGCCTTTTCAATGGCATGTTTAAATCTCGATATGCCCCTCTAGTTTGTGACTGGGATGTCGAGGTTCACAAAGTGGGTGTGAATAACCATGCAAACTTACATGGTGCCCCCAATGTTACAGTAACCTATTCGATGTGCCGGTTAACCACACACGCTCCACCGAACTATGACAAACATTGAGTCACCCTTTGCTACCTTTGCTTAGAACCATTTAGTGTGTCGGTTAACCACACACGCTCCACTAACGTCTTCGCAAGGGCACAAAGTGTAATTTCATGGAATTGCATCAATTCACTTTTACCTAAAGTAACTAAGATTGGGAATTTTATGAAAGCATTTAGTTACTTTTATACTTCATTATACTTATAATGGAAGGTTTCTGTCCTATCCTACTCGTTCGGCTAACGACCCTCCATTAGTCAAGAGTGCGGTGGGTAAGAGTGGATACCCATTCAATCGCCATTTTATAGGCAATTTCCTTAAACACCCTTTACATACCAGCTTCGTAAATGAGGCCTACTAACGGTAAGACTGATTTTTACTCATACATATATATAATGTTAGACTTTTAATGTTATATATAGTATATGGTGTAGTTTACACTTTTAAAATACTATGTGGTCAAATTTAACAATTATACTTTTAATTCAATTAAATTGTAAACCAAAACTTTATGGATTTATTAAATCTCCTTTAATTATACACCTTAATTAATTAATAAAACCATAAGGGTGTGATTTGAACTTTTCAAAACAATACTAGGGTTTTAGAATTTAACATTCCTAAATTAAACTTTTAATCAACTTTTAAATTCCAAAACTTGAGGGCAAGTTTTGAAACATTTCAAAACAATAGGGTTTAGAATTTAAATATTTCAAAATCAAACTTTTTAATCAAAATTTAAATTCCAAAACTTGAGGACAAGTTTGAGACTTTTCAAAACACTAGGGTTTCAACTATTTAAATTTCAAAACAAAAACTTTTGAGTTCAAATTCAAACTATAAAACCTAAAGGGGAAAATTGAAACTTTTCATAACATAAGGGTCAAATAACAAATAATATACATCAAACAATTAATTTCATCATTATCTATATTTGACCTAATTTCAATTTCTTGCAAAGTAAGTTACCTAATTAATACAAATAATCAAACTTTGTCATATAAGGAAGTTATTATCTAATCAATTGGTAATTATCTTTTGTTTAATCAAGGATATACTCATAAATATGTATAAAATCGGATTTTAATGACCTAAAACAGATAAGGCAGGTATCCATGAGTAAAACAGCAATAAATCCTGAAAATAGCTCCATCTGACGCTCGAACTTGCCGAGTACCACATTGTACTCGCCGAGTTGAGGCCTACTCGCCGAGTTCATCAGGCAGGGGGCAAAAAAACGAATTTTTAAGGCTTGAACAAATAACCAAGGCATCAATACAATAGAAACCAATCAAGGCTCTGATACCACTGATGGGTTTTAGCCATAAGAACATCCTATGTGCTCATGCAACCCTAATGCTTGGATCTAAGTTTCTCTATTGTACATGCTATTCATCCAAGACTTTAAACCCTAGATCTAGTATATGATAATTAATATAACATATGAATTAGTGTTTAGATCGTACCTTGATTGTTATGTAGCAATAACAATCCTAAATCCTTCTTGTAATTACTTTAGAAAGCTTAGAGTCACAAATATCACTCCTCTAATGGTTCACAAACACCAAGAGCAAGAGGATGAAGAAGAGAAGAGAAGGAGACACCCAAAAACCATCCAAAACCCTAAGGAGTTACTTGCCCACGTTTTTGGTGCTCTAGGGATCTTTAAATAGTGAAGCTATTAGGGTTGTCAAACAAGGAAACCCTAATTTGGATGCTTAAGCCCTAAGCAACCCATGGACTCCTTTCTTAAAGGCCCTAGGACGATTTCTAATGGGTTTCCCAATAGAATTCGTCTACCGCTTTAATATGGAGTCCATTAGCTCAATATTCAACTATCATACAATTGACAGTTCAAGCCCCTTAAGTTTAATTAATCTCTTTTAGCCATAAACTTAATTCTTATTAATTCTTAACTAATATTAATTAAACAATATGATTTCTCCTTTAATATATTATTCTCATAATATATTAATAAATCATATTTAATCCTTTCTCTCCATAATTCATCCTATCAAGTTGCTTTGGTGAAGGCAACCCAAAAGGACCATGTACCATCGGGTCAAGTACATAGCAATATAGTTATGGACTTAGACACTAATCTAACACCAACTCCCGCCAAAATCCAGTACACATGCCCGAAACATGTCCTCGAGCGTCTGAATCGTCCGCTCGCTCTGCCCGTCGGTCTACGGGTGGTATGCGGTACTAAAATGCAGTCTCGTACCCAATTCCTCATGAAATTTCTTCCAAATTCTGGAAGTGAAACGCACATCTCGATCTGAGACAATCGAGATCGGAACTCCATGCCGCGATACCACCTCCTTCACGTACAACTCTGCCAGCCTCTCCGCAGAAGAGCTCTCACTGATGGCAAGGAAATGAGCGCTCTTCATCAACCTGTCCATAATCACCCAAATTGCATCGACAACCCTAGCAGTCCTCGGCAATTTGGTGATAAAATCCATGGTGATCTGTTCCCACTTCCACTCGGGAATCTCTAACGGTTGCAACTTACCATGCGGACGCTGGTGCTCGGCCTTAACCTTGCGACAAGTCAAGCACCTCTCTACGAACCATGCAACATCTCTCTTCATACAGGGCCACCAATACTCCTTCTTTAGGTCCAAATACATCTTAGTGGCCCCGGGATGGATCGAGAACTTCGATCTGTGCGCCTCCTCCATCAAGATGGCACGCGTTCCGCCTACAAACGGTACCCAAACCCGACCCTGGAAGGTCATAAGTCCTCGACTATCGGTAATGAACTTCGATACTTGTCCGATCACTCGCTCAACTTTTTGGTTCTCTGGTTTTACGGCCTCCGCCTGGGCCCCACGAATGGTGTCCCACACCGGAGTCATCACTGTCAATCTCATGCAAACGTCTTGTATCGGGGCTCCCTCCGCCCTACGGCTCAAGGCATCGGCTACACCATTAGCCTTGCCCAGGTGGTACAGGATATCACAATCGTAATCCTTTACTATGTCCAACCATCTCCTCTGACGTATATTCAGATTGGGATGATCCATCAAATACTTCAAACTCTTGTGGTTCGTGTATATCGTACACCGAACCCCATATAAATAGTGACGCCAGATCTTGATGGCGAACAAGACTGCACCCAATTCCAGATTGTGAGTGGGATACCTCGACTCATGAGGCTTTAGTTGTCTCGATGCATATGCTATCACATGCCCCCTCTGCATAAGCACCGCTCCCAACCCCGATATTGATGCATCACAATATACCACGAAATCCTCCATCCCCTCCGGAAGGGCCAACACCTAGGATTCGCATAATCTCTGGCGAAGTGTCTTGAACGAGGTATGCTGCTCCGGAACCCAAGAAAAAGCAACACCCTTCCGGGTCAACTTGGTGAGTGGCACGACGATCTTGGAGAAATCCCTGATAAATCTCCGATAATAGTCTGCCAACCCTAAGAAACTCCTGATCTCAGTAGGTGACCTTGGCACCTCCCAACTCATCAAGGCCTCGATCTTGGCCGGATCGACCAATATCCCTTGCTGGTTAACGAGATGACCAACGAACTGGACCTCCCGTAACCAAAAATCACACTTGGAGAATTTGGCGTAAAGCCTCTCCGATCTAAGAACTCCTAGGATTTCCCTCAAATGCTCCTCATGCTGCTCTTTGGATTTCGAATATACCAAGATATCATCGATGAAAACAATCACCGAATGATCCAACATCGGCCTGCACACCCGGTTCATGATAACCATGAACGCTGCTGGTGCATTGGTGAGCCCGAATGGCATCACCACGAACTCGTAATTCCCGTAACGAGTTCTGAACGCTGTCTTCTAGATGTCCTCATCCCGAACCCTCATCTGGTGATATCCCGACCTCAAGTCTATCTTGGAGAACCAAGACGCCCCTGCAACTGATCAAACAGATCGTCGATCCTCGGTAACAGATAACGGTTCTTGACCGTCAACTTGTTCAACTCCCGGTAATCGATGCACATCGGGTGTGAACCATCCTTTTTCTTGACAAAAAGGATCGACGCTCCCCAAGATGAGCTACTAGGTCTGATAAACCCCTTTCCCAGTAGCTCCTGAAGCTGCGAGGATAACTCCTACATCTCGGGCGGCGCAAGGCGATAGGGTGCCTTGGCAATAGGTGTCGCCCCTGGCACCAAGTCGATACGAAACTCCACTTGCCTCTCAAGAGGCACACCCGACAACTCCTTGGGGAAAACATCGTGGAACTTCTGCACAATTGGGACCTTATCAATCGAACTTGGCCTCCCAGCGGCCACTCACGTATCCATCACATAGGCCACAAATCCCCTACAACCCTTCTGTAAACTTTATCTCGCCCTAGCAGCCGAACAAAATGTTGAATCAGGACGGGTACCCTCACCGTACACTGTAAGTACTCCCCCACTAGGGTATCGAATCGTCACCAGCTGACGCTTGCAGTCTATAATAGCTCCAATCTGGCTCAACCAATCCATGCCCACTATGACACATACATCCCCCATCGCAAAAAGGACTAGATCGATCGGAAACCCCACACCGAAGATCTCAAGTCTACATCCTTGAATCACCTCCGTGGCATACACTGCTCGCTCGTTAGCTATAGAAACTCGTAGAGGTCGACTCAAAGCCTCTCGACAAATACTGATATGATGACTAAAGGCTAACGACACAAAAGATCGACTCGCTCCCGAGTCAAATAGCACTAAGGCAGGTACAAAATTCACAAGAAAAGTACCTACGCATAACATGATATAAGCATAATATCTCAGACTCAAATAAATAGAAAGAAGAATACATACCGGCCACAAAGTCGGGTGATGCGCGGACCTCCTCCGCTGTCAACTGGAAGGCTCCCCCACGAGCCTTTGGCCCCTCGGCCTTTACTGGCCGAACCTCGGTAGCCTTAGTCGCAGACACATATCCCTGTTGTCGCTGAGGACACTCGGCCTTCCGATGGCCGGTCTGGTTGCAATAGAAGCAAACAGAGAATCCCTTAGAGCAATCCCTCGCGATATGCCCCTCCTTCCCGCACTTGTAGCATACCCCTGCCCTGCATGACCCCTTGTGAGTCTTGCCGCACTCCCCACAAGTGCGGCCCTTCGCGCTCCTAGTTCTCGAATTAACGGGCTTAACCCGCTTGGCTTCCGGTTGAGACTGAGCCGACAGCTAATCCATCCTTTGTGACTCGGCCTCCTCCCTGGCCTGAGTCTCCAACTCAATCTCCCTCTTCTAAGCATTTTCCTGGAGCTCAGCAAATGTCCGGTAAGTCGAGTTCGCCACGAACTCCCGAATATCTCTCTTTAGAACACTCAGATACCAGCTCATGTGAGCCTGCTCAGTAGATACATGCTCAGGGAAAAACATCGCCCTCTCGTGAATCTTCCTGGTAACAACTGTAACAAAACTAGTACCCTGCTTGAGGGTCAAGAACTCCTGAATCAACCGTTCCCTCTCCACTGGGGGAACATACTCATCTCTGAACATGGCGGTGAACCTCTCCCAGGTCACCTCAGAAATCTCTGCCAGAGTGAAGCTTGTCGTCACAAACTTCCACCAATCCTTTGCTCCTAAGCGGATCTGGTTCAGAGGGAACCGTACCCTCAAGTGTTCTGGACAAGAACACGTATAGAAACATCCCTCGATGTCAAAGATCCATCTCATTGCAGCGATCAGGTCCTGCGTCCCATCGAACTCTGGTGGCTTCGTGTTGCTGAAGCCCCGAAACAACAACGAGTCACCTCCCGAGGTCTGGTAGCAACAACAGCAGCAGTAGCTGCAACAGCCGCAACCTTAGTCACCGCTGCATACCGCTTGTCAAAGGTCTCAATCAGTGTGGTCTTGATGTCCCCGAACATCTCTGGAATCTCAACACGGATGGTAGCAACCACCTCCTCATGAATCAATTGACGAATCTCCTCGTCATTGACACCACTGCTCCCAGGTGTGTGACGTGTCCCAACCATGATGCCTTTGAAATACAACATAAAAATATCAGAGACTCGATCGAGCATACTCGCACTCGATAACGCAACCCTACTCATCCTCCAATATCCAAAGGATTCTTACTTGGACTACTCACTGATCCGGTGTCTTCAGTAGTACGGGCCCTATACTACTGACCACACCGCATCAACATTCATCCCAAGTCCTCTTCCTTGGATCCCGGATCGCAAGTACTCTATTATCGCTATGCATTGGCTACCCTCCGATAGACCTCTCATGAGCTCCAAACTGATACCTACTCACTCTCAAGGCATCTCATAGCAGCAGTAATCTCTTAGGCTAAGACATCATAGATCAAGACACTTTAGTCCTAATATGAATACCAAGTCCACTCTAGCATGCATAACATAATATATCATATAACACAGAATGTAAGGGTATTTTGGGGATTCACCGTTCGGGCGCTGGCTGACTGTACACACTGCTCTGCTCTTCTCTTTTTAAACCTTTTACTCTTTTAAAAACTTGTTTTATTTTTTAAAAAAATCTCTCAAATCCTCAGTTTGAGTTCAAATACGCCCGAAGTTGCATCCGAATCCCTCAAACCAAGGCTTTAATACCAACTTGTAACGACGAGATTTTCAAAACAAAATTTTCATTTTTCAACAACCAAATTTAAGTAAAAACATTCTCAAAAGTATTCAACAATAGTTATCAAAATATAACATTTCCCAAGATCACAAGAAATCAAATCCTTTCTCTAATGTGTACGAGTCACGTCGGCGCCTTCCCATGGTCCTCGTTAGTACCTGAGACACAAAACACAACAACTGTAAGCAAATAGCTTAGTGAGTTCCCCAAAATACCAAATACAACACATACGCCACTCGAGGCTACTGTATGACCCTCCAATCGATGTGTCTCAGCGGGACCCTCTAGTCCCGTAGCTCGTTGCGCCCTCCGGCCCGGTCTAAATCGTTAGACCCTTTGGTCCAGTCTGTATCGTTGGACCTTTCGGTTTGGTATACACAATCATATAACATACAATTATCACATAACACATAGATTCACATAATCTCATACATAACACATAAGACCCTTCGGTCCACATAAATACCACTCTCGGTAATGTATAGTGAGAAGACTCACCTCGTGTAGTTCGCTAACTCGTAAATCTCAGAAATCTCAGACTCCGTGGGATAAGATCTAGCCTCCGCCTAATCATATGAAATAAACACTCGACATCAACACATTTCCCAAGGCTAGACCATCCCTTATCTTAATACTCTCATGAGGGTAAAAGACCATTTTACCACTCACATGGCTCAAATACCCTAAAGTTGACCAAACCCTAAAAGTCAACAAAATTCAACCCTTCGGGTTACGTTGCGCGTACCAAACATGTACGCTAGGCGTAACCGATACCTTCAGAGGATCGGGGTGCGCCACCCCTTACGCTGCGCGTACTGGAATTACGCCCGACGTAATACTTAGTTTCAGTCCTTCAGCTCTTGGGGTCTTAAACAGTTAAGACCCACGTCCAACTTTTAGATCTAACCATTTCTAAACCTCTTAAACCATAAAGTCGATGACTTTAAGCCTTTGCATCGCTGAATAAGTCACTAGCACCCAAAACATTTCATTCTCTAACCCTAGAAAGCATAGAACTCAATCATGACCTCATATCAACGACCAAGATGGGAACTTTATGGATCTAGACCACAAATACTACTGAAAAGGGACATATCTCAGATCATGGAGCACCTTACACTCATAAAGTCTCCACCTTTGGGGTTTTTAACCCTAGAAATGGCACATGCAACAACAACCAAAAAGAAGAGGAAAGTTTTGAACTTCATACCTCTAAATGCAGCTCCTTTCTCTGTAGATCTCATATCCAAACTTGCACTTCAAGCTTTTAGTCTCCACAAGCTCCTTTCTTCCTTCTTCAATAACACACCAAGGCACTATTAGCTCCAAGAACACACACACTCACTAAGGATGATGGAAGTCTATCTCTTAGGGTTTTACTCATTGATAAGGAGGCTGAGAAATGGGCCTTAGCATCCTTTAAATAGTGCACAAGTCTTATTAGCGTTTTGCATCTGGACCGGGTATGCCCGACGTAACTATGGGTACGCCCAGCGTACCTTAGCGACTCCGCGTCCAAAATAAGCGCATGAGTACTCGCAGCGTACCCCTTTGGTACGCCCAACGTACTCACTTGCAAGGCTTCCTCCACTCCAGGACCAATCATGACCAATTGACAAAGAATAAGGGTGGAATAAATGTACCTGAATCTCGGGGTGTTACAATCTCCATTCCACCCATTGTGCAATTGTAAGAGCAAGTCCTTGTACCACTGATTAGGGAGTGGAGGATCCACCCAATCAAAGAATTTGCAATCTTTACTTGAATCATGGATAATCCAAGATTAAAGAAAGAAAAAAAAAACTAAAAGATGAAGAATTTCAACATTAACAACTAACCCTATAATTTGGGCATCCAATGAATCTTCTTCCAGGATTTACTATCTTCCATGAAGTTCACCTTCCAACTAAGTCACCACATTTGCAATGTGTCCTTTGAGGGGGATTGAACCTTCTCACAACCTTGCTTCCAACATATGAAGAATACAACATTCTCGTCTTTTCCTTTGAAAAATATGAAGCTAGGGTTCATAGGGATTGACGGTATGGTGCTTAAGTAAGGTCGACAACTCCACATAAGCCTATCATTTAATAAATTAGTGGTCCACATAAGCATTTGGTGCCACTTCACCAAGTAAACTGGCTGCACCAGCAGAAAAGGTCAATCGGGTCAATAAATGCCGGTAATTCAGGCGTTTGTGTCAAAAAAAAAAAAAAAGTTTGGTACTTTCGTGTCAATTGGATGAAAATATCGGGACTTTACTGTATATATCCCTTTTAAATTATTTTGCTATGAAAAAATATATCTCATCTATTACACATATTTTGATGAGTCCAATTATATAATTTCGATGTCAGACTTTGCGATTTTTGAGCCCATTTAACAATTTTCCTTCCCATTGTCCATTATAATTTATAAAATCGATAGTTCTTATAAAAACTTAAATTTTTTGTTTATATCTTAAAAAAGAGAAATTGAGTAATCTATAAGACCGGATGGAATGAAAGCGGGAAAGGGGAGCGAAAAGCTTATCTCTCATTGGAACACCATACCGTGGGTGAGGGAAGCAACTAGCAGGAAAGAGGTGGGCGGAGGGGTGCCACACTCTCTCTCCTCATTCTATTGGTCAGTTCATTTATTTTATTTAATATTTATAAAATTATATACACACTAAAAAAATATCAAAATTCATGGTTTTTAATTACCTACAAAATGAGTATAATATATATATGAAATATATTTAAAAAATAAAAAATAAAAAAATAGTGAGGAGAGTTTCCCACCCATTTTTTGGGTTTTAGTTGAGGGAATGGAAAGTAAAGGAAAAGGCAATGTAACCCCAAAAAAAAAAAAAACACCTTCCAATACCGTTCGATCTAACCAATTTTTTTGTTTTTGTTTTTAGAAGAATAACCACGAGATCCACAATGAAGGAGTTTATACCCCAAATTTTTTTCTTGGCAAAAATTACATTTCAGCCTGATATTTCAAAGTTCGAAAAAAAATATGAAATTTCAAGAACAATTATGAAATCCTAATAAATCCGGAATTTTAAGAAAAAAAATCTAAATTTTTATTAAAATCTAGCAAAAAGTTAAAAAAACATAGTAAATAGAAAATATATATGATATTATGACTTGTAATCAAACATTTTATTAAAAACACTGATGTTAAATATTTTTAAACAAACATTTCATATATAAATAGATAGATTTTCTTAAAAAAAACTATAAAAAAAGAACTCTCGGGTATGAAGAACAATTTGGAATGCTGGCATTAAGAAGAAAATAGTCTTTTTTAAAAACTGAAAATAATAATTTTTCTTTTTTGAAAAACTCACTTATAATAATGAATTTACTTACTTTCCTAGAAAAATAAAAGCCATTCTTACATTATAAACAATAATTTATATTTTATAAAACTATACATTACAACGTTTAAAACATGAATTCATATCTAGGAAAAAAATAATTGTTTAGGAATCTCTTAAAACCTAATAATAATTTAGTATTTTTTTTAATAACCAAAATTCGTAATTTGCTTTCTTTTTTCACAAGAATTGCACCCACTACGCAGGGGCAAAATGGTAAAAATTTGGAAAAACCGCCTCAAAACCTTCTGTAGGAGATGCCATATTCGGGGCGATGATACCGATGCCTCTCTCTTTTCTTTAAATATAAACCCTCACCCGTCTCCATTGACTCTATTCAACTCCCGTTTTCCCAATTTTCTCTAAAATCTTCGTTTCTTAGATCTCAAATCTCGCAACCATGTCTTGCTACAGAGGAAAGTATGCCGGTATGTTTATTGTTCTTTCTCTGTGTTTTATCTGTTTTCAATTCTACAAATCTTTGTTTTCCGTTGTAGTTTTGTTTAGATCTACTCAGTTGTTAGGTTTCTTCCAACTCTGGAGTATTTTTAGGTTCTTTTTTTTCATGCTAATATGGATCTGATTTACATCTTCAACGTGTTTACGATTAGTAGATGCAAAGAGGCTACTAAACCTTTTTGCGACACACTTGTTATCTGTTTCCGTTCATAGCTGAATTATTCCTGTAACTATGATCTATCCATGTGCTATTTTCATCCGAAGAACGTCGATTTGGTTTTAAATAATTGTTCCCGTGGATCTGGTTGTGGTTGTTGAAAAGGTGGCGATCTAATTATTTCATAATAGTTTTTGTCGATTTGTTTGATAGCTGCTGCATAATTTTCTTCAGTAGTTTTTTTTTGACTTCTTCGCGATAAAGTAATCTATGGAGCCAATAATTTCGAATCCGATTCATATGGTTGCACACCTCAATCATCAAATATACGCTTTAGACCTTCGATCCATACGCCGATAGCTTTTTATGTGATCAAATAATTTTTAAAACGTTTTGTATTCATTCACACCCTGTTCAGTCTCCGATCTCGATCGTTTGCTAAACGATTTCGATATTTTACTTCTCATATCTCAAAAAAGCTGAATCAGTAGTTAGACGTTGCTTAGCTCTACTTTCGACAACCACTTTCTGCCACCTCTCTAACTTTCTGATGTAGACTTAACTTGAAACATGTGATATTTTCATTTACTTTACTCAACGTTCTGATACTTAATCACTTTAATCAATCCTTCGTTTTCTTATCCAGATGAACTCATTGCCAATGCTGCCTACATCGGAACCCCTGGAAAAGGTATCCTCGCTGCTGATGAATCAACCGGAACAATCGGAAAGCGTCTATCCAGCATCAATGTTGAGAACATCGAATCAAACAGAAGAGCACTTCGTGAACTCCTCTTCTGCACTCCCGGTGCCCTTCAATACCTCAGTGGAGTCATCCTCTACGAAGAAACTCTCTACCAAAAAACCGCAGCAGGTAAAAAAAACAAATCACTAAACATCAATCATCACCTATCATTTCCATCAAAATCTAACATTCAAAAAAATCATTACAGGCAAACCATTTGTGGATGTAATGAAGGAAGCCGGAGTTCTCCCAGGAATCAAAGTCGACAAGGGCACAGTCGAGCTAGCCGGAACCGACGGTGAAACCACCACCCAAGGGCTTGACGGTCTAGCCCAACGGTGCGCCCAGTACTACACCGCTGGTGCCCGGTTCGCTAAATGGCGCGCGGTTCTCAAAATCGGCCCAAACGAGCCTTCACAGCTCGCGATAAACGAAAACGCAAACGGTTTAGCGCGATACGCGATCATCTGTCAAGAAAACGGTTTGGTCCCAATTGTGGAGCCAGAGATTCTTGTTGACGGGTCCCACGACATTAACAAATGCGCGGATGTAACTGAGCGCGTATTGGCAGCTTGCTACAAGGCTTTGAATGACCATAAGGTGCTTCTTGAAGGAACTCTTTTGAAACCTAACATGGTGACACCTGGATCGGATGCGAAGAAGGTGGCGCCGGAGGTGGTGGCGGAGTACACGGTTAGGGCTTTGCAGAGGACGATGCCGCCAGCGGTTCCGGCGGTGGTGTTTTTGTCGGGTGGGCAGAGTGAGGAGGAGGCGACGGTTAATTTGAACGCGATGAATCAGTTTAAGGGGAAGAAGCCGTGGACTTTGACTTTTTCTTTTGGGCGTGCTCTTCAGCAGAGTACTTTGAAGGCGTGGAGTGGGAAAGAGGAGAATGTTGGGAAAGCTCAGGCGGCGTTTTTGGCAAGGTGTAAGGCGAACTCTGAAGCTACTCTTGGGATTTACAAGGGTGGGTCTGGGTTGAGTGAAGGTGCTTCTGAGAGTCTTCATGTTAAGGACTACAAGTACTAAATAATACTAAGGTTTGTTTCTTGTTTCTTGTTTCTATTCTCGGGAATTCTTGTCGCATTTGTGTTTTGATTTGAGGATTTTGTGTTATGTTTTGAACTTGTGGTGGTGGTGGTTATAATAAGCATGAGAAACATCTGCCTATTCAGGTTTTGTTTATATATTTTACGGTTTAGGTTTTCATGATTATTTTGTCATTGATTTTTTCCTTTTTTGCTTGGCTGATGTTTATTAATCATATTATTTTAAGATATTTTTATTCCAACTTTTATGAAATTTAAATTGATTTTTGTGTTGTGAAAACAGGAAATGGCATTGCGTATTCATATATGAAAACAGTCGTCTTATAAAAAATATCTAATATTAAATATGATATTAATAATTAATCAATATCATAACACCATGTTAAATAACTTCCTATTTACAAATATCTGTTGTGATATTTTCCTCGGTTGCTCTTTGTGTGGTAGCATGTTAAATTTTGTGTATTGTATCTTTTTTTTGTTTTTTTCATAGCAATCAATTTGATAATATATAGCTTATAACTTGTGTTTTGTTCATATAAAGTTGTCCCACAAAAATAAAGCAAGGCTTAAAAGCTACGATATATTATTAACTTTGAAAGTAAGTATGTGCCAAACACTGGTGGGGATAACATTAAACATCCCCCACACAAACACAATTTGATTATGCCAAAGGTCGTTTGCGGTTGGTTTGAACTTTGAAGGCTTTGATTGGGATTTGTAGTTAAAATCCTGATCAATCACGTGTTTGGTTAAAAAATAGAGATGGAATTCAAAACCCTGAATTTTAAGCCAAATCCTTTGTTTAAAGGACTTGAGAAATCCTTCCATACACCCAAAATTTTACGAGACCTACCAATAGGGATTTTACGGTTTTTAGAAGAGTCCTTTTTTTTTTTTTTTTTAACCATAATGGAGAACACTCTTCATTTGATTAGACAAATAGCTAGTAATGATTTGTTAAATGTCGACGATTCCAAGGGCAATTTGCGTTGGAAGTGAAGTGGCTAATAGCTAAGGAGAAGAAATTTGGTCTGGAATAGAAAATATCGAATAAATTGGAGCTAAAATTGGCGATTTAAACAATAAAACTTTTTGGAACTGAAAATGTCGAAGAATTAAATATGATGCTAATATTGATTAAAGCTTCAATATGTAGACCATGTTTAAGATAATTATGTTTAGTTATTTTTATTTTTCCGTATAACCTAATCGTGATAAAGGGTATGTGTTAATTAATTTTGTTAAAAGACTTACAAACAAACATTTGTTTTTTAGTAAATGGCTATTTTGTTATTTTTATAAATTATGATATTATAATTTTCTTTTTAGTGAAATGTATTTTGTTCATCTGTCAACTAAATACGTGAATTGTGCATGGAGACGGATTTATGAAGATTTGTTGCACTATAATGTGATGTTTTTACGTTCAATAATGGATATTATACATGTATGCAAGTAGATTATCACAAAATACCTTTCTCAGTCCAATTGAGCTTCAAACCCACCACATCACGGGTTAAGAAGGTTCAAGCTCGGGTTTGGTTAAAAGAGCCACAGGACCGTTTTTTCTTATTTTATTTTTTTATTTTTTTTAGTAGATGATTAATTAACAAAAACGACAATATATAGGTCGGTTTTGGTCACTTTACATTCTTAAATTTGTATATGTTAGCTTGAAAAACAAATAAAATCACATTTTCAAATATCATATTTTCGATAAATTTTATTTTCTTGACTTTCATATTTGTTAATCGCAGATGTTAAATATTGTTTTCTCGAATCTCATATCCATATTTCTATTGTTTTTTGTATGGTAGCTTTTATATATTTTATAATTAGGTTAGAGATATTTGAAAACCACGGGTTTATAAGATAGATAATGAAAAAAAACTGATAAAATAAAAAATTAAAAAAATTCAATACTACAACAATAGTGAAGTATGATTGTCAATGTAAAATAATTTTCTACTTTAATAAATGAGACTTCAATGATTCGTAATTTTATTTTGTTTTTGTATTTTTAACAGAAAATTGGTAAGATGATTGTAAGAAAATATGATCTAAATAAAAAAAAGTTATTATTTTTTGATGAAAGGAAAAAAATAAACATAGATCTAAAAAATAATTAGTTACTTAAACAAATTTTTTATATGATATAGAGTTACATCATTCAGATATAACGAGAAATCAATACTTTAAGAACTTAAGTTGTAATTTTGGAATTATTGACTTAAACTATGCGAACGTTTTTTTTTTTACTAAGGTGTCAAATACAAAAAGAAAGACAATATTATATTTACTTATAAAAGATAGAGTATGTAAAATTTAATAATTAATGATTTTAAAATTTAAATCTTCATTTGGCTTTTAAAATTCAAAATATAAATATTGATATTTATATATTTTTTAAGTATTAAATATAAATAACTTTTTAAAGATCATATGTAACATCATTAGAATCATACTCTAAAAGGGTGCCACTCGGCACTTAGTGATTTTTATTTATTAGGTAATATATATATATATATATATATATATATATATATATATATATATATATATATATATTACCTAATAAATAAAAATCACTAAGTGCCGAGTGGCACCCTTTTAGAGTATGATTCTAATGATGCTATGTACGATCTTTAAAAAATTATATATATATATATATATATATATATATATATATATATATATATATATATAGAGAGAGAGAGAGAGAGAGAGAGAGAGAGAGAGAGAGAGAGAGAGAGAGAGAGAGAACGTGAATCCGAAAAATATTTTTCATATTCACAATGTTAATATATGAATTTAGAAAGGTTTAGATTTTTTTTCGATAAAGAATAAGCTCTATAAATTGAAAAAAATATTTGGTTCATTGAAGAACCAATAATTATGGTTCTTTATTTAATTTTTCCATATATATATATATATATATATATATATATATATATATATATATATATATATATATATATATATATATATATATATATATATATATATATATATATATATGATGTGATTTTAAATTAAGATTATATGTTTTTCTTGCTTATATATCATTTATTATAGTTTAAAGAAAAACCTGTAAATTTATAAACATGAGTAGATAGCACAAACGGGCTCTCCTCAAAAAAATCTATAAAATTGCATAATAAATCGCCTAACTTTACAATTGATTCATAAACGTTATCTTCTATGATATCATATATTCCATTATGATTTTATTTCTTAAAACTACGGTTGTTTTGAATACAAATTCTAATTTAATTTGATAGATAACTTAATAAAATTATTCATACGGTTAATCAAATATATTGATAATATATTTTTATTTTTTTAAAATTCAATATATATATATATATATATATATATATATATATATATATATATATATATATATATATATATATATATATATATATATATATATAGGGTTAGGTTCATGTGAGACCACTTGATTTTGTGAGACTTGATTTTGTGAGACGGGAAGACCAAATCTTGACCACTCATCCTAAATAACCAAAGGCTAATATTAATTCAGATTAAACCATAAAATAGGCGGTGACAATTTTGTAAATTAATGGAACTTTGGGATTAGATCAAGACACGGAGGGGCATTAATGGAATTTTGCATTCTTTTTCTTTCAACACACAAAAACAAACACCCGGTACGAACCCTAAAACCCATTTGATCCAAATCTCGATCATCGTTCTGCTTCCAAAATCTCGATCATCGTTTTGCTTCCAAATCTCGATCATTGTTTCAGACTCTAATTCTGATTATACCTGAAATTCATCTTCCGATTATTACACGAAAACCACTCGATAATCAACTAGAACATTAAAAACATTTCGATTTTGAATTTGATATCGAATCAAATGGCTCATTCTACAGATATCGATTCTGATTTTGTATCAACAACTGTTCCAAGTAAGTATAATACTACAAACCTCTTGTTCTTACACCATAAACCTATCTGTTCTTATTATAGAAAGTTTTTTCACTTTAAATCGTTTTGTGTATTCAATAAATGTGTAATAATCGAGATAGTTCACTAACGATTTATATGTCGAAGTCAGTATGTAAAGGAATATAGCATTATAAAGCATACAATCTAAACCTAAATCTCAGTGTGTGATTTATATAGAGTCTATGTATCTAAATGTTAACTGTACAGAGTGTTCTAATTATTCCCCCATTTCATTTGATCTAAATATTCTTAATCAAAATCAGCAAAGATGTTATGTTATTCTAACTAATTGTTCATCATTTAATTAGATTTAGATCCATAAATTGTCTAATACTATAGATTTTGGTAACACAAATCTCTTATTATGATTGTAGTATATTGTTTAGCCAAAAAAAAACTTTGTATTCTAGTGAATTTTATGTTGATTGATAAATAGAAATTTGTTGTTATGTATTTATAGAACTGTGACCAGATTATATATCATAAACTAATATGAATTCTAATGGAATTTGATGTTATTGATGTAGCTAAAAAAGTGCAAACAAATGCAACTGTAAGAAAAACAGGGAAAGAAATCTATATCGATATAGGTATAAATTGTGATTACTTTTAGATTATATATTATAATTGCTTTTATTAACCTCTAAATGCTTTTAATAAATATTCTAATTGTTTTTATTTGATAATTTTCTTCATACAGATTCAGCAAGTCAAGATAGGGTTAAAAAAGGTATGAACACCCTTTCTTTCAAATCATTCATAAAAAAAAACAAATGTTTGGATTTATTTTTCTAATTGGTTTTAATTGTAAATCAAAAGAAAAAGAAGACAAACCTTATGTTGATTGATAAATAGAATTTTGTTGTTATGTATTTATAGAACTGTGACCATATTATATATCATAAACTAATATATTCTAATTGATTTATTTTTCTAAGTTAGTTATTCTGAATATTCTAATTTTGTTTTATCATGTATTCTAATTGATTTTAATTGTTAAATTTCATGACAAAAGATTTGCAAATTCTAATGGAGTTTGATGTTATTGATGCAGCTAAAAAAGTGCAGACAAATGCAACTGTAAGAAAAACAGGGAAAGAAATCTATATCGATATAGGTATAAATTGTGATTACTTTTAGATTAAATATTATAATTGCTTTTATTAACCTGTAAATGCTTTTAATAAATATTCTAATTGTTTTTATTTGATAATTTTCTTCATACAGATTCAGCGAGTCAAGATAGGGTTAAAAAATGTATGAACACACTTTCTTTCAAATAATTTATAAAAAAAACAAATGTTTGGATTTATTTTTCTAATTTTGTTTTATCATATATTCTAATTGATTTTAATTCTTAAATTTCATGATAAAAGATTTGCAAATTGTAAATCAAAAGAAAAAGAAGGCAGATGAAGGAAAATCAAAGAAAAAAATTAAAAAAAAAACGTTGTTACTTCTAAAAGCGACTCCGATTCTTCTTCTGATTCATCCTCACATCATAGAAAAAGAATTAAAAAATGTATCAACAATCATTCTTTAAAACACTTATTCTAATTTTTTGGATTTATTTTTTTCGGTTGATTATTATGAACATTCAAGTTGATTAAAATAAATATTCTAATTTATTTCAATTTTTAAATTTCTTCGTACAGCTAAAAATACAAAAAAGAAGAAAATACTTGAAAAGAAAAAAAGACACTATGTTTCAGATTCTTCATCTTTACAGTCAGAGACATCAGAGTCAGAGACATCCACAACAGAGAGTGATGAATATGGTAAAATATGTTGTCTTTTATAATATATATGTTGACATCCAATAAAAGTATATTATATTTTTCTAATAGAATAATTATTGATGCAGATAAAGTAAATAAAAAGAAAAAAAGAAAAGTCAAAAAACATTTCAAGCGCCAGAAGAAATTAATCCATAATGATGTGAAGCACAAAAAGAAAAAACATGTTTCTGATTCTTCAACAGAATCAGAGACATAATCATACACACATTCAACGGGTAAAATAATCTAAACTTTTTTTTTTTTTTTCGTGAAATATGATTTTATACTTTACAATTCCAATATTATGGAACAATATAAATATTAGAGTGTTTCGAAGAATATTTTTCATAGACTATGTTTGACATGAATTACTTATGGATCATAATTGAAAATTCTTGGTATTTTGATGTGAAAATATTTTTCTATTGTTTATTGATGTGAAAGTATGTTTATATGATATTACACATTCTATATATTATTATATCATAAATCATGTTATACTTGATTTTTTTTTGTTGTTTTACTTAGCTGATATAGGATTTTGCAAACATTTGAGTTTAACTTTTTATAAATAATATAGTTTGAATAAATATCTACATTTTACTTAGATGATATAGTATTTTTGGATTAAATTCCGTAGAATATTCTGATATAATAAGTGTATATGTATAATATTCTGTTTGGAATATTACTTTGTAATTAAATGAAATATGATTTTTGGATTTTTGTGGGGTTACTAACATCTATGACTGATGTAATGAATTAGATGATGAATCTGATGAAGAAATCTATGTAAAAAAGAGAACCGGTGATAGAAAATATGTTGAAGGAGTGACAAAGATTAAAGAAGCAAAAAGGAAGAGGAATAGTAGGGACAATCGTGCAGCAATAAAGAAACAAAAAACCGTGAAAGAGCAAAAGACTGTGAAAGATATATTGAAGGAGTTGCCTTCAATAAACACTAGATCAACACCTGGATTGATGACAGATGCTGTAAGTTCTTTGACATCAGAACAAAAAGATTAGGTGAAACGGATGAGATTTAAAGCCTTTTTGAAGATCAACATTAAGAGTATTCCCTTAAAACTTTGCCATTTTGTGCTTAAGCATTACGATGAAGGCACAAACAGTATTCTGATTAAAGGAAAAAGAATAAAGATCAGAAAGAAAAAAATTCATAAAGTGTTTGGTTTACCCAAAACTGGAAAAAGCTTATTTGATTTGCACAAGGTTAGTGAAGATCATCAAGTGTTTGATGGATGGATGAAGGAACTTGAATACGGAAAGGCAAATGCAACAAACTACAAGAAGATTATTCAAAAATCCGAACAAGTGGATATGAATTTCAAGCCGGGTTTCATAGCTTTATTTGTTAATACGTTTGCAGAATCCATTCCTATGGGGACAAACAACTTAGTTCCAGTTAGAGCACTTGTTGAAGTAGATGACATTTCTAAAATCGATTGGTGTGCATATTTGTTGTACTGTGTGAAAAATTCAAAAGGGAGATGGCATCCAGACAACCCCAAGTGTTATTATATAGGCCCGATGTTGTTGCTATTGGTATGTTTTTTCATATACTTATTTTTTTTTTCTTAAAAATGGATATCTAATATGATGTTGAAATAATGCAGCTAATTTACTGTGATGAAATTGAATGCAAGCTCCAAAAAATAGAACGTAAAACACCATTAGTTACGATGTGGATAACAGATAAGTTGAAGGAAAGACAATCTTTTGAGATTGAAGCTGGTGGATTTGGGGTTGGGAATCTAATTGAACAAAGTTCAAATTTAGAACTTGAGAAGAATGAAAATCAGGACATGCGTATTGAGGTATATTCTAAGTAGAATATATTATTAAATTATGTTTTAGAATATATTTTAATTATATCCTAACTTAATATAAGAAAAATATTCTAATGTCTTTTTTTCCCAGGAGTATGAAGAAAAGTATGAAAATTTTTTCAACAATGTCTCAACTGAAAAGAATGATATGGAAGATATTATTTTTCATTGTCTATCGAAGTTCCCTGAAGACAATAAAATGAAGGAGATGATAAGAAAATTTAGAGACATATTTTCAACTACACTTTTTTCTAGTCGAGAGAAATCAGAAACTATTAAGGAGAGAACTGAAGTCAAATCAGATAGAGATGAAGAGCTTAATAAAACAAACATTTCTGATTCTGATGATGATAAAGATGAAGGAATGAATACAAAGTTGGTTGCATTTTTAGCTGTTAAACCATTACAACAGAAGTTTCTAGAGAATGAAGAAACACAAGAAGAAGATCAAGATATGAATGTTGATGACCGAATAAATTTGGGTTTTGAGAATAATATTGGCGAGGAAGCGATTAGACATTCACATAATCCAGAAAGACAAATAGAATTTGAAGGCATAAATGTTGATGACAAAATAAATTTGGCTTTAGAGGTGAATAATATAGACGAGACTATTGAAAAAAAGAATTTAGAAGACAATGTTGATAGCAAAAATCTTGTTAAAGGTGGTGAAATTATTGGTGGGGAGAATATTAGGGAGGGGAATATTGTAGAGAAGGTGGTTGGAGACAACATAGGTGAGAGCTCAATTGTTACACCAAAACACAATCCAAAATGTATATCTATTGATTTTTCCCCTTGGTCTGATTCATTCATAGAAAAAATGGATGAGGATTTGCTTAGAATATTCTCAATCAGAAATCCAGATTCAAATACAATTCAAAATCCAGTTGTCAGATCTCCTGTTCCAAAAAAGCTAACATTTGAAAATTCAGAATTTCCCTCCTTTGATCTTCAAATAACCCAACTAATAAACAATGCAGAAACTGGTGATAATTCTGAGGGTAATGATGAAGATGGAGAATTAGAAGGGAATGAAGAGCATATTTTAGATGAGAAAGGGAAAAAGGGTCAGAATGTGAATGAAAGAGGGAAAAGGAAGGTGACTAATCCAGATATTTTTAGATCACCTTTTGTGAATAGGGTAATTGACTTAAGTGAAAAAGTCAGTACTGAGCAAGAGATAATGACGCAAATCATGTTTAGATGCGTTGCAGACAAAGATCCAATGTAAGTAAATTCATAATTGTGTAATATTCCTATTGGAATATTTTAACTACAATTCAATATTTTTGTTTTGAAGGGAAATGCTGTTTGAAACTGAGTCTGGAGACATAATGGATAGGGTGCATTTTGAGGGTATGCGTCCAAATCATAAGATACATCCTTTCGTTATTGATTGTTGGGCTGCTGTTCTTAATTTTGAAGAAGAAAACCTGAGAAACAAAAAATCACCACCACGTGTCTTCTTCAACACTCAAATTATGGTACTTAATTTTTAAATTTATTTTCTATATTCTAATTATAATTTAAAACAATGTATTATAATATTTCTATTGTTCTATATGTACAGACAGAAAAATTACTGGATTCTTCAATACCTTTTGTTGAAAGATCCCGACTTTTTGATGAGGCTGTAAACAATTACTTATATGACATCAAAAGAAAAGTGGATTTCAATTCTATTAATCTGGTATGTATTTTTGATTACAAGATAACATATTCATATTAAAATTTATAAAAATTCATTTGTATTTATGTTTGAACTACAGGTGTTTTTTCCAATACACAACCGTGGTCATTTTTATTGTATTCTTTTCAACCTTACAAATCCAGAACATATAATCATTGACAACATAAGATACACCAAAAAAGTAGAAGATGTCTATGGAGAGATTCCTAAACTTGTGGTAAATGTTTCTTCCATAAATCTAAAAACTTTATTTTAATCATAATTGTTTACTTTAAAAAACCACTCTGTATTAGTAAATAAATTCTGATTAGCATATAAAATATAATATTTATATTCTTATAAGATTTATTTACTTAATATAGTTATCATTTTAGAAAAATGATGGTATTTTATTAATATGCATTGCAGCAAATGTACTTTTCAAAGTTTTTAGACAACAATCGGCGGGATAAGGTTTCTTTGTTTAAATCTATGAAGCCAAAGAAAATGAAAATGGCATGGCAAACAAAAACTAAGACAAATGATGATGGTATATTTTTGATGAGGCATATGGAAAAATACATGGGTGAGAAAGAAGAAAAATGGGATGTGGAACTGGGAGAAAAAAGTGTTAGGACATCTAAAAAGATTGCAAAGTTGCGTACATTTTATGTTTCTAAGCTAGCAAACCATCAAATCAACAAGCAGAGAAAATTGAATGTTACGGAAGCATTGGAATTTTCAAAACTTGATAAGAAAACTAGGTGTATGTTGGTGAAAGAAGGCAGTGAAGCAAGAGACAATTTGGAAATGAAGAAAGTTTGAAAAATTTTTATATTGGCTTATTACATACAAACATTTTATTTTCTATTTTGTTTTTTTTTTGTTTTTTTTTGTTTTGTTTTTTTTTTTTTTTTTTTTTTTTTTTTTTTTTTTTTAAATGCTTATGTTTGAGGATATACTTAAACCATTGATATTTTGCTAAATGATATGCTTAAACCAGTTAATTGGTATCTTGATAAAATATTTACTGCTTAATAGTAAATGATATATTGCGTTTAAACTTTTTGTTTGATGATGCCTATTTATTTGATTAAAAAATTGTTTGGTAAAATGATAAATGATTAAAACACATATTGTTAATATTGTATTAAGCTTATTCTAATTTGTTTTATGTGAATTATTCTGATTATTCTGGTTTCATTAAAATACTTAATAATAAAACGTTTTAATATAATATGTAATTTTGTTTTACAATATTTTAATAAAAAGAATAAATGAAATTATATTTAGTATCATGTTACAATAATAAAAAATTACGATAAGAAAAATTTTAGTATACTTTATAAAAAAAATACATTGTCTCTATTAGTATAAGTAAAATTTTAGAATAAATGAAAATATTTACTTTAGAATATTTGTAATTAAGTAATTTTATTTTACAATTAAAATAATATTTGAACCAAACTGTAAGTTTTTAAATTAAAAGGGACTAAAAATACTAGGACTTATTTTCCAGGGATGAAAAAGGGACAAACGTGATAACTTTGAGATTTTATACTTATGAACGATGGAAGAACATTAAAATGAAAAAACTCAATTTCTTTATCTGTGTTCTCAAAAACCGTCTTCCAAAACTTCTTATCATTTTCGGTTTTAAACAGTCCATCAAAACCCTAACTTCTTGTGCTCTTGAACTCGTCATCTTCGATTTCTCCCTGTATCAATTTCAATTTTCGATGTTGTGAATCCGATTTTCACTTGATAACATCGATAAAACCCTAAACTTAATTTCATTCTTATCGAGTATTTCTTATCAACGAAAATGGCTACATCAACGCGTGCTTCAGAGTCTACACCATCAGATCACCTAAATGCCATTATTACCAAAACTTCTCAAGAAATTCCAGGTATTTTTGTTCTGTTAATTATCATTTATATCCTTGAGTTCGTTTGAAAACGGCGATATATCTTTGAGAATTGACCTTCTATTGTTCCTCCAGTCTCCATATCTACATACTAATAATTAGGGCATCGGGATCTTGTTTCTTAGTGAATATGGGCGTTTTTGTGTTGTTTGAGTATGTATTTATAACAAAAATATGCCCTACTTATATTACATTTAATACATTCTTATGTGGGATTCTTTGGATTAATGATAAATAAAGCTTTAGCCTTTCATCTATTTACAGGGGAATTCAGTTTTGATTTCAACCAAACACATTTATTTATTACTTTTGAGATTTTGTGTGTATGTGAAAAAGGAAATATACACAAGTGCTTTCAAGGCAGATATGAAAAGAAACATTCTCATGGTATTGGTCCTGGTGGTCTTGGTCTGAATAAGAATAATAAAGTTTTTCCATTAAACAATTGCATATTATGTCCTCTAATAATTCAGAACTTGATCTGAATTAGTATAGAACTCATCACATAAACAAAAACAAAATTGTGTAATTAACAATCAAGTTATTATATGTGTTTTCTGCATTTTTTGATAAAATAGAGAGTTATCATTCCACTTTTGACATCTTACTATGTGATTCAACTTCTAACTGTTCTTTTACACAAAACTTTAATCATTATATAAACTTTATGCATGGTTAAGTCAAGCATCACTAGGGTAAGTGGATGGAAAAAAAAAATACTATGTACAGGGACATATTCATCAATTTGCTTCTGTTTTTAATTTGTATGTATGTAACTGTGTTTATAGAAAATTCGAGTAATTTTAATCTCATAAAGAAACAGTGCAGGGGCATATTGGTCAATTTGCTTTAAATTTATTATGTGTATCTTTATATGTTGTTTTCTTTGTGTGTATGTATTATGATGAGTTAGAATATAATTTTGAAATAAATGTAAGTGTTTTTCTATTACATATTACATTTAAATTGTATTTAACATTAATTATTTTCATGCAGATAATATTATAACAAGAATGACAAAATCAAAAATAAAAATGATGACACTGGGTAGAAGTAGTGAAGTTGAAACTTCAACAGACAAACAGTTGGTTCAAAAAAGAAAATCATCGAAGTCGATCAATCAATTAACAACTACAACATCAAAAGAAAAACAAAAAAAGGTATATCATCAATTATTCTATTCTAATAAAAATATTTACCTCATTTATTTATGTTATTCTATGTATTATAATAAAATATTCTATATTCTATTATTGTTTTTCTATATTCTATTAATTTTATTCTAATATAATATTTTTAATTGTTAATCTAATTTGTTTCTGTTATTCTATATACTTTAATAAACTATTCTATGTATTATAATAAAATATAAAAGAATAAATGATATATTGTGTATTCAATGTTTTCTAATAAAATATTTATCTCATTTGTTTATGTTATTCTATGTATTACAAATAAATATTCTATATTCTATTAATGTTTTTCTATGTTCTATTAATCTTATTCTAGTAGAATATTTTTAAATGTTACTCTAGATATTTGGATATGATAAATCAATTATTATTTCCTAATTTGATTATGAAAATGACAATAAACAGCAAGAAGGTTGTATATGGATAAAACTCATGAAAAAACTTCAATAGCCGAACGACTAATTGAAAGAAGAAAATTATTGAAGCTTATTGATGAATCAGCCAATACAACAGCAAAAGCCAAAGAAAAAAAAGGTATATCATCAATTATTGTATTTGTACTATAATATTTTGTGTATTAATGTTATTCTAATAGCAAGAATGTCATATATAGATAAAATTCATATTTGTTATTATTGATCATGCATTTACAATTAGAGTTAGCATAAGCATTTTACATCATTATGATTTTATACTTTACAATTCCAATATTATGGAACAATATTATGTTTGACATCAATTGCTTATGGATCATAACTGAAAATTCTTGGTATTTTGATGTGAAAGTATTTTTCTATTGTTTATTGATGTGAAAGTATGTTTCTATGATATGAAATATTTATGGTTCATATTACACATTCTATATATTATTATATCATAAATCATGTTATACTTGATTTTTTTGTTGTTTTACTTAGCTGATATAGGATTTTGCAACATTTGAGTTTAAATTTTTATAAATAATATATTTTGAATAAATATCTACATTTTACTTAGATGATATAGTATTTTTGGATTAAATTTCATAGAATATTCTGATATAGTAAGTGTATATGTATAATATTCTGTTTGGAATATTACTTTGTAGTGACAAAGATTAAAGAAGGAAAACGGAAGACGAATAGTGGGGACAATCGTGCAGCAATAAAGAAACAAAAAACTGTGAAAGAGCAAAAGACTGTGAAAGATATATTGAAGGAGTTGCCTTCAATAAACACTAGATCGACACCTGGATTGATGACAGATGTTGTAAGTTCTTTGACATCAGAACAAAAAGATTGGGTGAAACGGATGGGATTTAAAGCCTTTTTGAAGATCAACATTAAGAGTATTCCCTTAAAACTTTGCCATTTTGTGCTTAATCATTATGATGAAGGCACAAACAGTATTCTGATTAAAGGAAAAAGAATAAAGATCACAAAGGAAAAAATTCATAAAGTGTTTGGTTTACCCAAAACTGGAAAAAGCTTATTTGATTTGGACAAGGTTAGTGAAGATCATCAAGTGTTTGATGGATGGATGAAGGAACTTGAAGATGGAAAGGCAAATGCAACAAATTACAAGAAGATTATTCAAAAATCCGAACAAGTGGATATGAATTTCAAGCTGGGTTTCATAGCTTTATTCGTTAATACGTTTGCAGAATCCATTCCTATGGGGACAAACAACTTAGTTCCAGTAACAGCACTTGTTGAAGTAGATGACATTTCTAAAATCGATTGGTGTGCATATTTGTTGTACTGTGTGAAAAATTCAAAAGGGAGATGGCGTCCAGACAACCCCAAGTGTTATTATAAAGGCCCGATGTTGTTGTTATTGGTATGTTTTTTCATATACTTATTTTTTTTTTTCTTAAAAATGGATATCTAATATGATGTTGAAATAATGCAGCTAATTTACTATGATAAAATTGAATGCAAGCTCCAAAAAATAGAACGTAAAACACCATTAGTTACGATGTGGACAACAGATAAGTTGAAGGAAAGACAATCTTTTGAGATTGAAGCTGGTGGATTTGGGGTTGAGAATCTAATTGAACAAAGTTCAAATTTAGAATTTGAGAAGAATGAAAATCAGGTGAATGAGAATGAGGACACGCGTATTGAGGTATATTCTAAGTAGAATATATTATTAAATTATGTTTTAGAATATATTTTAATTATATCGTAACTTAATGTAATAAAAATATTCTAATGTCTTTTTATATTAGGTTAAAGTATGATTTTATAAAAATCTGGATATTCTTATATTACATGCTTATGGTTCATAGTAAATATTCTAGATATTCTGAGATGATAAAATATTACATGCTCATAATTATATTATTTTATTATTTTTCAAGAATATAAAGATAACTTTGATAAGATGTTCAATAAAGTTTCATCAATAAAGGAGGACATGTATGGAATTGTTTTTGATTGTATATCAAAGTTCCGAGATGTCAATATAACAAATGAATTGAAAGAGAAGTTCATTAAGTTATTTTCAGATCCTATTTTTTCAAGTGCTGATAATCAAAACAATGAAAACAAAAAAAGGGATCACATGAAAGGGTTGAATCTCAAAATGGTGACACAGGGGAGAATTATATAAGTTCTTACAAATCACCATATATGGATAAAGCTGTGAATTTATTTGATAGAATCGATTTGCAGAATGTTCTTTTGATTCAGGTTCTAATAAGATGTGCACAGGAGAAAAATAGAATGTAAGTCACTAACTCTTGGTATAATACATGTGTATATTTATTCTAATGTTGATGACATATTTTTTGTTCATGTTTAAAATTAAGGGAGGTACTTTTTGAAATAAATACGAGAGAGATTATGCATAGACAGGATTTTGAGAGCATGCGGCCTGAACATGTTATACATCATCGTGTGATTGATTCTTGGGCTGCTGTTCTAAATTACGAGGAACAAAAATCAAAAAGTAAACCATACCGCCTGTTCTTCAATACCAAAATTATGGTAAATTCGTTTACAATTGGAACTTCTATATTTTAGTTGTGAATTGTAACAAGATATTCTAATTTTTCTGTTTTTCTATGTTTACAAAGTTCTAAGTTGTTAGATGAAACTAAATCTTTTGACGAGCGTTTTTTTAACTTTTGAGACTCGTGTTGATAAGTTTCTATCTAATTTCAAGGCAAATGTAGATTTCAATGATCTTAAACTCGTAAGAATATTTTATTAATTAAAATATTACATTATTAAAAGATAGGAATTATGTTAACTTTTTGATGAATTTGTTGGAATTGCAGGTGGTTTTCCCAATACATAACGGTGATCAGATGTATACTGTTGTTTTTAACCTAACATATCCACAAGTTCATATTATAGACAGCATACAAACAAAATCGTTAGAAAAAACTTATGGAATGACACCAACATCATTAGTAAGTTTTCATTTACTTTTATTAATTGTATTAAAGTTACAATATAATATATTTAATAATGTAATTTTGTTAATATACATTGCAGAAATTGTACTTTATACGATATTTGGAGAAAACTACATTTATCATCAATAAAATCAAAGGTTTGCGATCAACAACAGTGAAGATTATGAAAATTGACTGGAACACAAAGGAGTTGACAACAGAGAATGGAGCACTTTTAATGAGACATATGGAAAAATATTGTGGAGAAAAGCAAGGAAAGTGGAATGTGGAAATGGAAAAAGGCAGTGATGTGCAAGATGTTCAATTTGTAAAATTACGTGCCTTATATGCTGTTAAGATTGCTACACATGAAATCAACAACCACAAGGATAGAGTTATCAAAGAGGCAATCGAATTTGGAAAATTTGATCATGCGACTAGAAAAAAGATGTTAGAGGAAGGTATCCAAAGGATGGATGAATTGGAAATGGGTAATAGAATTTGATAGAAGTTTGGAATTTTATAAATGTGGTTATGGTGACTTAACAACAATTCCTTTTCTAATATCTGTATTATTTTGAACAAATTAGACAAAAAAAATGATGCCTAGTATTATGTAAGAAACTTGATATGGTTTATTAGGTGATTAATGCTTAATGTATAGTAGGTATTATGATCACTTCTTAATGATATGGTTTATTAGGTGATTAATGCTTAATGTATAGTAGGTATTATGATCACTTCTTAATGACCATAGTAGAATATTCTAATAGAATAATGTATAATGGCATCAGTATTCTATTAGAATAATATTAGATGTTGCATATACCTATATAACATTCTTACATGCATAATCTTGTATTATAATATTTTGATAACAAAGCATTATACTGCAATCATTCGTATATACTTCAAAAAATTAAAGATTGAAAATATTAGAAGAATCAATATGTTCTAAAATGTATAACACATCATCACAACCCAAATGTCTCATACATCATCACAAACCAAAACAATAGAAAAAAAATCCAAACTAAAAAATTCAAACTTTTATCTATATGGTATTATTGAACTTTATTGAAATACCAAAAAAATCGAAATATATTTCTAGACACAACTATGCACTTTGTACCTTGGAGTTATTCAACAATGTCAAACATTTCCTTGAATTATGCCCTTTAACCCCACATGTTTTGCATGATCTTGATTGCTTGTTACCTTGAATAGTAGCCTTCTCCAAAGCACTTTTTAAACGTTTTCCTGTACCAGAACCTTTATTCTTCACCATAGGTGGATTTTCAACATCAACAACTTCAGGATTCATAGTAGCTCCGTAAAGTTTATCAATATGAGCTTCTTTTGTAACCGGTAATTTGTCTGAACCTTGTTCACCAATATCAGTCATAAAAACTTCAAGCTTCTGCATGAACTCTTCTAACTTCTTGCCATCATTACTTAATGAAGACAGGCATTGATCAAGCATGGAAAAAGCTTTGTATGCAACCTTCTCAACATTTCCAGACGAATCACTATATCTAAACGTCCTTTTCAAAACTGTGGTGGGGATAATATCTCTTCTCCATCTCTTAAGAATGTATCTTGACGGAATCTCTTGTATGTCATAAATCTTTAGAATACAGAAGATGTGTCTACAAAAAATTCCAAACCGCTCAAAAAGCATGTATGAACATTTCACCGTTAGATCTTCTCTGTTGAATTCAACCTGTTTCAAAAAGTATTAGCATAATAAGCATATTCAAAAAAGAAAAATTAGAATATTTTTTCAAAATTATTAGAATATTAAGTATATTCTAAAATGTCAACATTACCTCAAAATCACCTTCACTTGTGTTAAAATTCCATTCAGAATCGATGTCAACTTTTTCTTTTTTCTCAACTACTACCTTCTTCTTTGATATATTTGTCCTTTTATGTTTAACAATGCATATGTCAGAAACAACGCCTGATGTAACACTCTTCTGTGAACAAGAAACAAGTGAATGAAGAATCTCCCTCTGCACCATGAGAAAAATAGTCCTGGTGTATACCATAGATGCATGTTTCTCCATATCTTCAAGAGGTGTTTTGATGATTGGAATTATAGTAGATGTATCAAAATCAAATTTGATCTGATTATTCCTTTGCCTTTCCATAACAGACTCAAAAGCATTCATAAAATTGTTTAACGTATAACCATGATGCGATACCCTATTGAATGCTGAATTCTCACTTTCTGACCGAGAAGTTGTTCTCATTAGACCTGACATCGGTACATCTTTAAAATAGGCTGGAATCCAACTGCTTCTCAAATCAAACATATCTTTCATCCATTTATTGTCTTGCAACTTATATTTTACCATTAATGCATCCCATCTCATTTCAAAATCATTGACATCAATTTTGGAGTCCCATACTATACTATTGAAATCCGCCTTAAAATCTGATTCATTCATTGTTTCCCAGCTTACCTTCAAAAACAATTCATATATTATTCTGTTAGAATATAATATAGTATAAAAAGGCATTTCATTTAATCTATTATCCTAATTACAAAAAATATTTCATTTAATATTCTGATAAGAATATAACAATAATGTTAGTACTTTCAATGGAAGTTTACTTGTGATATGCCACATACAAAATCTATGTTTTGTGTGTGGAAATACTATCTCAATAGCTTTTTTCCTTGCTGGATCTTGATCGGTTACGACCATGATTGGTGCTTTTCCAAAACACTTCAAGAATGACCGAAGTAACCAAATATAGGAATTTGTATCTTCTCTACACAACAAACCAGCTCCAAAAGTGACCTTTTGTGATTATCAATGCCAGTAAAAGGTACAAATACCATACAATACCTAAAAAAACACAAAAAAATACCATTAGAATATATAACTAAAAATGTTTATATTTCTAGAATAAATACCTGTTTGTACGATATGTTGCGTCAAACGAAACAACGTCCCCAAATAATTCAAAGTTTTGTTTTGAAGTGTCATCAGCCCAAAAGAGAGCATTTAACTGCTTCTTGTCACATCTGTATTCGTATGTAAAATTTGTAACATTCTCTTTACGATTCTGAAGCTTTGTAATCAACAAATTTGCATCAGTGCCCCCGATGTGACAATTTATATCCCTTTTAAAAATTTTCCAATCTATCTCTATTCCATCAGCAAATTCACATCCTCCTTTTATAACGCACATTAGTCTATATGCTGTAGTTGCCCCCACCTTTGCACTCGAAAGCTTATGTATAAAAGCTTGATCAACAACATTCAACTGACGTTTAGCTCTTGAAAGATGCATACAATCTTGATTGATCAATTTGTGGTTGTGTTGTTGTTCAAAGCGCCACAGGTAAACTTCTGAAGAATGTGGTATAGCTTTGAATGCAACAAAAGCTTTGCAATTTGTGCGTTTACAATTACTATTTCTCAATTGCTTATTATGATCATCACTAATTGTGTCTAAGGTAGAAGTGTTTGACAATCCCCCTCTATTGCATATAAAATATTTCGAAGTTGTGATTCCACTCTTTTTCCTCTCTGTTGATTTTCTAATATCAAAACCAGATCCTAATGCATATCCTTTATACCACTTAATAGCATCTTTGATATCTTTAAAAATTGAACCCAAAGTAGGTATCCAACCAGGTTCAACCTCTGGAATCCAAAATAAAGAACCATCAGCTCCAATGAATTGTTTGCAAGAGCCATATTGTGCTGTAACATTGTCACTTTGAACTATAAAAAAGAATATACTACCATGTTAACATATAATCATAATAATTTGCATTCATATGAATGTAATCATAAAAAACCACAATCTTATATGTGCATTATTCTATAAGCATAATATGCAGTAACATGAACTTATCACCAACATCATTCTATAAAGAATAACCGATATCAGTAACAGAATTACCTTGGATTTCCAATTGATTTCCATCATTATCCAGAATCTCTGAATAACCAGATCTGAATTGATGATTTTCTTCATCGTAATGATCATTTCCGATGTCATTCATATCTAAATCACACATAATTGTTACTACATTAAAAATTGAATATGTTATATGCAAATAACAATGAAAACAATGATTACCTTGGGTTTCCGATTGATTTTCCTCGTTATGAAGAAACTCTGAATCAGTATAACCGAACTGATGATTTTCTTCATCAAGATGATTGTTTTCGATGTCATGCATATCCAAATCATCCATAACTGTTATCATTATTGATATATCAATGTATGTAAAATATTCTATAAGAATAGCATGCAGTCTCATGAACTTATCATGAACTTATCACTAAGATGATGTTAATGAAAAGCAAATAGATGTTAATCAAAAGAAAACAGATGACATATTGCTGAAAAACATAATGATTAAATGAAAAGTTAAAAAACAAACAATGAAATAGCTGATGCATTGTCAAACAACATATTATAGATTAAATTGTTTTCTAGCTCAAACAAATTCAACAACAAATGATCCTTGATTGCTGAATTGGATGTCTCAACAAAAGATGATGTTTGATTTCTGAAATCACAAATCATACAAATATAAAATTGGAGAAATCGATAATAGCTTGATGATTCAATTCATGAACTAGGTTAAAAATTGAATACGTTATATGCAACTAACATTGAAATCGATGAAAACTCAAACCTTGATCAATTGACAATTTCATGATGTTGAGTAAAATTCACGGCTTGAAAGATCGTAAACAATTGTTGAAGATGAGGATTAGAAGAAATCGTTGAACACTTGAACCTCTACCGAAATCGATGATCACAAAGTTAAAATTGATCAAAATCACTCAGCTTATCAATTGCAGATGAAGAAGAATCAAGAACATGAACTCGAATAACACAAAAATCGTGAATTTAAAAGCTCTGATTTAGCATCGTTCGATCAATGTCAAAAATCAAATCGATTATCGGTTGAAAGAATATAAGATTGGAGATAGAATATCGATCAAATTGAATTGAAGAACAATGAATGTTGTTTCATCGTATAAATTGGTAGAAACACATGAACATGTGAGATGATTTCTGGATGACGTGAAAATTAAGCTAACCTGATATCTTAAATTTAACCTAGTGACTAATCTACCCCTAATAAACTAATCAGCTAGATTAATTAATGTTAATCCTTTTTTTTTATGAGCCACAAGATCAAATCTGATCAAATGCTAAGATTTGGTCCCCATGTCTCACAAAATATAGGTGGTCTCAAATGAACCTATATATATATATATATATATATATATATATATATATATATATATATATATATATATATATATATATATATATATATTAAAGTATTGCATAGGAATAAATTTTTAAGGATGTTACGTGACATCATTAAAATCATACTCTAAAAAATATCACTTAACATGATTTTTATTTATTAGGTAGGTACATTTCGTATAAAGATAACATCAAAACAATTTGGTGTTACGGGTTTAAGGCTTCCATGGAAGATCTTCGTCTACACCCGAACTATATTGTTTAAGTTTTCTAAGAGAATGGCTGTCACACCTCATGTGGGAACATCTATATTGGTTAAAATGGCAGAGTCGCAATAAAAAACACAATGCAAGCTAGTACACCCAGGGTCGATCAAAACGTATATGGAGCCCGAGTCGAAAATAAAAAAAGGGTCCCTTAAAGAAAAATATAATAAAGATTCAAAAAAATATCATTTATTCTTCACTATAAACGCATTCATTTAGCAATAACAAACAAACCAAATTGTTTATTTTTTGAGCTAGTTTGAGTTTGAACCAACTTTAGATCTTAAAAATCATATTGGTAATAATTTTTTTTTATATATATACTACATAGCCCAACAATTTTGGGTCCCCTTGAGTTGTGGGCTCTGAGCGGTCGCCCGGGTTACCCACCGTCTGCACCGGCCCTGCTTACACCATAAGGAAAGTGAGTTGAAGCAAATTCATGTACAACAAGGACACAACAAACCTAAATGTGACAATCTATGACATCCTCTTATGTCGCATTCATGTTCAATATTCGATATAATATTAAAATATGTTTGTATTGTTTATCGCTTTATCATGCTTTATATGATTTATTATGAATTACGTAAACTAAAAATCTATTTTACTTTTATCATTTTTTTTGTTTGTTGTTGGGCTTTATCGTATTTTAATTATGTCGTTTTCGTTTAAGTAACACAAAAGACAACATTACTCATGTTATATAAAAATTACAACATTATATGTGCTGTATTTCATGTTATATAAAAATTATCTTTATCATGTCATATAAAAACACCAAAACCTAACCAACCAGTCACAAATTTACAACCCAATACTAAGGGGAAGATCAAGGGGCCCCACAAATCTTGAATACAACCGTTTACAACTAAAAAGGCTCGTTTAAGCCCCTTAGCCATAATGGATTTCACCATTTTGGAAGTAGGCCCACTTAAAGGGAGTCTAGGACTACTCTAATAATAAGTTATAACTGGTTAAGACTTGAACCCCATTTGAGCCTATTTTTAATTTTTATACAATCTCTACTAGAGGTAAGAGGTGCACAAAATCGTTATTTTGTTTTTCCCGAAATTTAATAGGTTTTAAAAACAGTTAGAACTGTGTCAGTGAAGTAAAAATTGGATTTTGGGTCTAAACCGTTCTGATCCAAACCTGATTTCAATGAACTAAATTTATTGGAACCGGCTGAAAAAATCAAACGTGTATTAAACTTTTTATAAATGTGCAAATTACAAAAAAAAAAAAAAAAAAAAAAATTGTAATACATGCTTAAGCTTAAAAACAAAAAACCAAGCATTTCTAATCTTAAGCAAACACCGATCGTTGTCATTGTTTTCTTAGTATTTTTGGTCGTTTATTATCCTTCGTCGTCGTTTTGGTTGTAGTTATAGACTTATAGTAATCGTCAAGGTTGTTGTGTACTTCTTTTTCATAAGCAAGTGCTTACATTCCCAAAGCTATTTCTTCATTGTGTATTTCTTGTTTTATCTTCTCCATTTTGCCTTCAAGGGGTTTAGTATTTTATTATCTTTTTAATGCTGTTAAATTAGTCTTTCAAGCAAAGACACACTTCCACCGATATGAGGACGAGTTTTGTTCTTTTTGGAGATATCATCCCGCTACAGAAAAAACGGATTCCGATTTTTAAACCTAACGGATTCTGATTCAAATATATTACAAGTCAAATTCCGTTGAGTAGGTATGTTCCATTTTAAACCTAACTAGATGGCATTCGCATCAATACAAAAGTTTGTATATTTATAATATCGACCGTTACTAGAGCTATAAATATCAAGCAACATTTGCTTAAAAGTTTATTTTATATCTTCATATATTTAAGTTTGTTTTTCACAATCAAAGTACCAATGTGTACAAGACATCGACTATGGAAAAAATATCTTCGTAAATCGGTTCATATTATATTTTTAGTTGTTCAACTGTGAATGTATTATTTAAATCATTAAAACACACGATATACAAAACATTATTTTTAATTTGTAAGTTTTAACTTAGTAATAAAAAAGTTTCTATGAATTATCTTCGATATACAGATACCCAAATAATTCAAATATAATCATACGCTTCATCATTTACAGAATCAATCCAATGATTAGTAATGCAAAGGTACGCATCCCGTGCACTACGTGGAGCTGTTCAAAGATCACAAGTTATAGTTATGGTTTATGAATTATCAAATCCTAAAATAATTTCATTTTTAGCAAATTTTCATATATTAATGCAATCGCGTTTAATGGTCATGCGACTTAGATGGCTATAACGTTGTTGGAATCGAAGACGTATTTCTTTCTCCCCTAAAAATGCTATTAGTACAAAAGAACACCGGGCGGGTCGGTTGTAGGATGACCCGGAACCTGACCCACGAGTAAGGAAATTTCGAGATTATACCATTTTAACGACTAACTTTACTTTTTCTGAATCTGGCTACCCTCTTAAATATCTTTTACTTTAAGAAATGCCAAAAATTCTTATGGGGATTATACAAATTTGTTTGACCACTATTTTGATGGAATCTGCCTTTGTAGCCACAACTTCAACAAAGTACAAACAACTTGAAATTCTAGTTACTAGTAATTCAGTTTTATTAATTATACAATGGCCATGTAAAATAGAATGGCATATATTTTTTAATTAGATTAATATATTAAAAAAAAGCTACTTCTGGTATTTTGGTGAAATTTTGTATAAAAATAAAGGTTTTGGATTATTGAAATTAATTTCGGTGATGATTTATTAGTTATAACGTAGGGTTGATGTTATAAGAGTATTTACTGAGAGTGAAACTAAAGTAAACTGGAAGATGGTGATGAATAGCAGATATTCTGATGATATCAGGCTGCCATTAAAACAAAGTATCAGTTTGAAGAAAGAAACAAAGATGGTAACCAGTTTAGGATTCAGAGAAGAGTGAGTTTGTAGCAATAACAGAACCCTCACACTGTTTGGCTTCATTCACTTGTCAAATCAATTTGAATCATCAATTTCTTATCAAAGTTGCATCTACACAATTCCAAAATTTTTATATAATTTATAAAGGCAAATAATTAATAAAATTGCTTAATTTTATATTGTACCCACTAATATTAATTAAATCAAACAATTAAATTAAATCTAATCTCTCTCTCTCTCTCTCTCTCTCTCACACACACACACACACATATATATATATATATATATATATATATATATATATATATATATATATATATATATATATATATATATATATATATATATATATATATATATATATATATATATATATATACACACACATCTCGTCACATCCATCACTCAACATCCATTTATTTTATACTTTATTTTTATTGTATTTTCATGATTTATGGATAAATAATTTAAATAGTAGGGTTTTTCATTTGGTTACATGTTTTTTTAAAAAGAAAAATAAAAATAATTTACTGATTTTTTTAATGTTTTATTGGTTTTATTTTTGTTTTATATTTGATTTTTTAAAATAATTTAAAGGGTTATTGATTGTCCTTAATTTTTTTTGGTAATTCTTACCCTATTCAAGTTGAAATTTTCTAAAAAAGGTAACTCGTAATGTTTTAACCAGGACCAGTCAATAAAAGTCTTTGCTTATGTTTATGAAAGAGTCCAAATGTGTGTCTATAGAGCTTCATAAATATGCCATGTAGGGGTTGAAGAGATTAAGTCTTACAACCTTGTTTCCTTCTTAGGAACGCTTCGAAGAATGTCAAGCTCATTTGAATTAGCTAACACCCTTGCCATTTATTGTGTTAATGAGAATCACCATTCTTATGTCGAGATAAACTGATGTCAAAGCAAAGAGAATCATGTATGGTAGATAATCCATCTCGATTCTATAATTATTCAAAATCGATGGTAAGCATACTCCCACACACTTAGATCTTACGGTCAATTTGTAAAAGAATTTTTTCCAAAAAATGTCATAATTTTTGTACAAAAAACCTTCATTTAGTTCAAAAAACCCCTAATTTATGAACAAAAACCCTGATTTTGGGGTTGATTGTTTAGTATGTTAAAGGTAATGATGTTTTGATATTCACATTTGTGTTTATTAACCCATAATTCGATTGATAATTACATTGCGTTTGCAACCTCCTTTATCCCCCCTCCCCCCCCACCCCACCCACCAAAAAAAAAATCCTACTCTGTTTTATTTATTTATTGTATATATCAAATGACAACTGTAAGTTCTTCAAGTGGATAGACCCACCTCCACCTAAATACTATAAGGATACCATGTGGAATATGAAAATGAAGATTCGTGATTTATTGAGTAGGACTGTTGAGGTGACTAGGTTGTAGAAGAAGGTGGAGAAGCACAAATGTATTAGAATTATTGAAAGGGAGTTGGCTGATGCTTGTATCCAAGAATTGCTAACTGAGGTTGAAACACTGAACAAAAAGATGAAAAGAAGATGATGATTGACACGGTTTGTCTTTTGCTTGTTTTGGAGTATTCAAGATGTTTTAGTTGTTGTTGATGAAGTTTGTATAGGTTCTAAGAAGCTTCTTCGGTGGTTTTGGGATTGATGATTAGTAGGGAATGTAGTTTTTGGGTAATATACTTTTGGGGGATGTACTTTTAGGAATATACATTTGGGTGTTGTACTTTTAGGAATGCAGTTGTGGGCAATGCAATTTTAGGGAATTGTTATAGATTTTGTAAAGAATGCTTCCAATATCTAATGAATATACATAGAATTTTGTTTAAGATTCCACTACTTTATGAATTGTTATTCTTTGTGGTCCATAATGTACATAATTTATTAATCCATCTTTGTGGTCTACAATGTACATAATTTACTAATCCACATGCATTCATTGTGTTTGTCAAAAGATGTATAAATGTAACATGCTTTTAAATAGTTTGATCCACCAGCATAAATATAAGAGACACAAAACAATCTAAACTTGACAACTTCATACTATGTATTAATGCACATGTAGAAGTAGACAATAAAAAGGAAAATTGAATATTCCATAATTTACTGCCATTACAAACGATTACATATATTAAGGATAATAAAATAATTTAAAAGTTGACATGCCAACATGTTCTTAGTACAATAAAAAGTTGTTAATTACTACCCCAATATATTACTCCCCATGCATCCTAGGCACACCCTAACATAAATCAAAAGGTTCATCTGAACTTTTCCCTTTTCTATTCTTTTCCATAACTTGTTTTGTCAATTTATTCTTGATGACCCTTTATCTTTTTTTCCCTCTTGATAGATGATGGAACTTCTCTATTTCTCCTCTCCAATGTCACTTGTGTAGACCCATTCCATTGTAACTTATGTATCCCCACCTTGCATTCCAGTGTCATTTCTAGTTTCGATTCCAGTATCCCCACTTTCTATGCCACCTATATTTTCCATTCTAGTTTCCGTACATAATAAATAGTTATTAAGATATACTTACTAAGAAATAAGCATCTAAATTGGTAAATACCTATTTTTCTTAGTTCTATTAACGCCATTTGTTGGTAACTTCGTTGGTCTTGGTCTATCACTTGTTGGATATGTATTCTTGTTATGACCTTCTAGATTTCACAAACTATATGATATTTTCTTACCCTTCTTAGACATTATCGTTACAATACCAGATCCTGAAGTAATAGTTGGAATTTCAGTTGTAATTCCTTCTGATTTCTTTTTCAATGTTCGATCACTTATAACCATCTTTTTCGCCATCTCAAGTTTCTTTTGCATGTTCAAAACCACGTAAGTATTCTCAATATTGATTTACACCCTATCTCTATCTCCCCCTATTGCGAAGTAGCACCACTACTCGGAACACCTTTAGTAACTGATAATTTGGAGTATAAGGGTTGAAGCTTCGCACCTAAAAGCTTTAAAATATAATCAACATAAGGAGAATCCTTCTGCTCAGTTATCTTGAAAATCCTTTGATTAATTTCAAAATTTCTGCCCTTGACAAGTAGCTGTTCATAATCTTTCTTAACAAGTTCGTTCTGTACTATCATCAACTCCTTCTTAAGCGAAGTAAACTTTGCATCCTTGCTCACAATGATATCATCTAGTTTGGATTCAGTATCATAATTTGTAACAAAATTATTAACCACATCAATGAACTTTTGATTGTGAGTTGTGTTATCAGAAATAATCAAAGTTTTAAGATCCTTGACCTTATTCAAAGCATCATCCATATTCGGAGTAGTAACACGCACAATGAGGTTTGAGGCTAGAACAGGTTCAACAAAGACTTCATATGAATTATTTCCCTCTTCTTCATCCTTCACAACAAAATCATCATCATCACCACATGATGAAGTATTATTATCATGAACTATATAATTTGACAATGGCTCGGAAGTAAGAATATCATTGATAATAGTTAGTGCTTTAATAGTTGAGGTTGGTGTTTGAGATATGGTTGGTGGAACAGTAGAATAAGTAAAGATTAGAGTGGTTGAGATTGGTAAAGTGGTTTGAGGTGTATGAATTAGTGGAAAAACATGTGATTGTGATTGAAAAAGGTTAATGATGGGTTGATTAAGAAAATTTTAAAAATGTATGTTTCAGTTTGAGTTGCGAAAGGAGCAATGGTTGTCGTAGGAATGGATGATCCTGAAGAATCTCTAAAGAGTTGAGATTCACAATGGGAGTAGGTATCGTAGAAGTGACTAGTTTCTCTGTTGTCTTTTGTTGTGATGAACTCGCAGTATCATAATCATTTTAAACATTATCTTCAAAACGATTATCATTGACAATATTCTCATCCTTATCCTCATCAATCACATAAACTTTTGCCATCTTCTTAGGCTTCCGTTGTGTCTTTAGCTTCGTTGAGACAACCTCTTCCATAATATTTTCTTTTCGTTTTTCGCTATATCTTAGTTGTACGGCTCCAACATCGAGAATAACTTGTAATGAATAAGGAACACTGTTGTACAACTCCAACATCAAGAATAACTTGTAATGAATAAGGAACACTCCTTTCACCAAATTTTGGAATTAGCTTGTAGATCTTGATGATTTCATTATTTGAAGGTACCTTATCAAGCATAACCTCCATAATTGAACCAAATTGATGAAAATCTATGTCATTAGTAGTTACAAACAACCCCACATTTATCTTTCGAATAAAAGCCAAACAAACATCATTTAACCCTAGAACTCGTTAATGACCACGAGCATTTTTCACCACTATCAACGAAAATATGGCACTTGAAATCTATGAATCTTTCATAGTAGAAATAATACTTTGAGTGACTCAAGTCCAAAGTACTTGGCCGAGGTCAATCTTCTCATCAATATAGATTGCATACATCAACATATGAAACAACTTGCTCGCATTATCCGATCCACTCTTTCTTTTAAAAAAACACTTGAAAAATATGGTAAACATTACATCCCATAAAATAGGTAAACAAGATTTCCCAAAATCGTGATAATATAGTCAAAACTAGAATATATCCCATCTGGTGCAAAACCCGGAGCATATTAGCCGACGAAACTAATTTAGGATTTGAGTATGCTTCACCAACAATAAAACCTAAAAATTTGTAAAAGTTCCCTTTTGAAATTGCCATCTTTTGACCTTCGATATCAAAACTCATCACATGCAATGATTTATTGTAAGTAGCCATGGAGTAAGCCAATACCAAAGCAGATAAAGGAACGTCTTCATGATGAACAAACTCCTTCTTCAAAATTAAATGACTAAGACATATAATCAACAGTTGAACAATTTTATACTTTGAAGCATTGAAATTAGAGATCATATTCTGATTTTGCTTCACGGTAAGAGTAATAGTTGATGCAGTCTGATCTATGAATGAAATGTGATCACTAGTGCAAGTCATTTCTAATTGATCAAGAATAAACACGATGAACACTTGAAGATTGCTGAAAATTTTTGAGTAATCGCTTGAGAGATTTTTGGAAGCATAAAGAAGTAACCATATATGTTGGATTAGGTGTCTAAGCCCATAACTATAATTGGGATGTACTTGACCCGATAGTAGCATGATCCTTTTGGGTTGCCTTCACCACAACAATATGATAGGATGAGTTTTGGAGAAAGAGGTTATTTAATGATTTATTAATATATTATATGAATAATATATTAATTGAGAAATCATATTATTTAATTAGTATTGATAAAAAATTAATTTGGAATTAATTTAGTGATCAAAAGAGACTGATTAAAAGAACATGAACTGATTATGTAAATCAGTAAAAGTTGTAGTTGGGTTGTGGACTCCTAATAGAAGGGGTGGACGAATTCTATGGGAAGCCCATAAGAGAACTCATCCAAGGGGACTTATAGAAGGGTTCCATAGTTTGCAAAAGGCCTAAGTAGAGAATTAGGGTTTCAGTCGAAAACCCTAGCAGCAAAACTATATAAGGACCCCATGACTTACAAAAATCGGCCCCTATGCTTGATAAGAGTACCCTAGCCGATTTCTAGAGCCTTAATCCTCTCTCTCTGGTTCATCCATTACTAGTTGGTGTTTGTGACTCCATTAGAGGTGCAATAATTGAGGCGCTAAGCTCTTGAAGGTCAAGAATAACCAATCAACAAGGAAAAGGTATTCTTCTAACCTTGGTTTAATTATTGATTCCAAAAATATGTATGCTAGAATAGGGTTTTGCTTTGGAAAATCATTATGCATGTATAACTTGAGAAAAACCTAGATCCAAAGCAATTAGGGTTGCATGTACACCATAGGAATGCTGTAATGCTCAAAACCCATCAGTGGTATCAGAGTTTAGGGTGTTTTTGTGTTATATGATGCAATTGTTATGTTTTCAAATCTAGAAAATTTTCATTTTTGGTCTCTGACTGGTGGACTCGACGAGTCCTATGAAGGAACTCGACGAGTTGGACCAACTCGATGAGTCCATGCCCTGACTCGACGAGTTGGTTCGTCAGATGGCATATTTTTCGGATTTTAAGCCAAAATTAGATTAGGATCATTACTTTAAATTGTTTTAACTGTTAAAATTCGAATTTTCTGTTATGGTAATGATAATACTTATCTAATTGAAAGATAATTGTAAAATTTTAAGATAATTACAAGATTATGTGATAAATTAATTATTTGTAAAATTTGATTTGAATTTTCTTACCACATAAAACGAAAAGGTCAAACTTCATGATAAGGATAAAATTATATGATTAATTTGATTATTTTAAAATTTAATCTTGAAGTTTTGAAAAGTCTCAAAATTTTCTCTCAAGTTTTTGAATTTAAAATTTAATTAAAAGGTTTTAATTTTGAATATTAAATTCTAAAACCCTAGTGTTTTAAAAAGTTTAAAATACAACCTTTATACTATTATAATATTAAAACCTTAATTTATATGTATGTATAAGATGAGTAAGTATTACCGTCAGTAGGCCTCATTCACATAGCCAATCTATAAGACGGTATAAGGAAACTGCCTATAAAATGGCGGTTGAATGAGTGTGCACTCTCACCCACCGCTTCCTTGATTGGTGAATGATCGTTAGCCAAGCGGGTAGGATAGAACATTAATTCCTCATTAATAACTATAATGAAAGTTATAAAGTAACTAAATGTTTTTATAAATTCCCAATCTTAGTTACTTTAGAAAAATGTGAAAATGATGCTATTCCATGAAATTGTACTTTGCGCCTTGCCAAGTCATTAGTGGATCATGTGTGGTTAACTGACACAGTAACTTAGACTAACAAGGGTGGGAAAGGGTAGCTCAAGAATTATCATAGATCAATGGAGCGTGTGTGGTTAACCGACACATTGATTAGGTTGTAAATGACTCGAGAGTACCAAGCTAATTTGCATGGTTATTCACACCTTGTTTGTGATCCTCGGTATCCCAATCAAAAACTTGAAGGGCATAATTGAGATTAAATATGCCAATGAAAAGTCCAATGAATCTCAAAAGAATCTAGGAATTTTATTTCATTTAAAACCTATTTCTCCATTTCGTTTTTCATGGTGGAATTGGTAAATCGTCATTTACATACCTTCAAATAATTTGCAATTGGATGACGACACCCTTCTTCCAAATTGTGAATTATTGTGTTGGGTCCTAGCCTTAATATTTCATTTTGGTGTTATATTAAGGATTGTTTATCTAATCTAAACTTTGTTCTTTTTCTTTTCTAGATGTCTGGCTCTAACAACGCTTATGACTCGAACTCCAACTCCTCAAGCTCCTTCTCTCTCATGAACATATGTGCAAGGGTCATGTTCGATGGGTCCAACTTCAATGATTGGATCCGCAACATTCGAATGACATTGCATTACGAAGAGAAGGAATATGTTCTCGACAAACAACTCAACGAGATCGATGAATCGAAATCTACTCCTGAACAAATAGCTGAGTATAAGGCTCACGAGAAAGACACGACAAAGGTGTCGTGTATAATGGTGACCACTATGAATCTTGAGCTGCAGAGGTTCTACGAGGATTACTGGTCTTACGAGATGTGCCAAGATTTGATGGAAAAGTACCATCAAAGTGCGCATCAAGAAAGGTACGAGATTGTTGCCTCGTTAATCACAACCAAGATGAAAGATGGAGAGTCCATCACGAGCCATTTGTAAAGGATGCAAAGGAATGTGGATTGGTTGCTCAAGTTGAATGTCAACTATGAAGAGCTGGTGATTGATATCATTCTCCAATCTTTACCTCCTTGTTATGATCAGTTCAAGATGACGTATCATATGAACAAGAATGAAGTCACCTTGAGCAAGCTTCAAGGGTTGTTGAGAACTGCTGAAAGTGGGTTGAAAGGCAAATCTGTCTCATCCACTCCTATTGCTGCTGCCCCAGTCCTGGCTATTGGACATGGGAAGGGGAAGAAGAGGAAATCTCCATCTAAGAATCACAAGGGAAAGTCTCATTATGGGTATTCTTCAAATGGATCCAAAGGAAAAGGTGGTTCTGCGCTCCTTCATTTGATCCAAAAGAAGCAGAGTGCTTCTACTGTCATAACAAAGGGTATTGGAAACGAAGCTTCCCAAAGTATCTGCAAGATATCAAGGATGGGAAGATAAAACCCACCTTTCAGGTATTTACACTATTCAATCTAATAACTCATCACATGCTAACTCTTGGGTCCTTGATATAGGATGTGGTTTTCACATTTGTTCTGATTTGTAGGGGCTAAAACAAAGTAGGGATGTGGAGCATGGGAAGATGAACCTGATAATGGGGAATAGGAAATCATCGTCTGTCACCAAGATCAGGATTTTTATTTAATGCTTAGTAGTGGGTTTGTACAAACAAGGTTTTAGATTTTCATTTAATAATGAAGTTGGTTCTATTAATGCTTTCTATAATGGTATATTTTATTTTGAAGCATTGCCTTGTAATCATGTATATGAAACTGTGATGGTTGTTGATAACTTATTAAATAATGTGTTGCATATCAATTTGTGTAATGGTTTAGACAAGGGATGCTTGTGGCATTGTCGTTTTGGATAGGTCAACAAGAAGCACATAGCCCAACTCCAAAAGGATGGAGTCTTCGAGTCGTTTGACCTAAAGTCGGATGACAAATGCGAATCTTGATTGCTTGGAAAGATGACTAAATCACCTTTCACTAGTACTTGTGAAAGATATGAGGGATTGTTGGATATCATACATATAGATGTGTGTGGGACCTTTAGATCCGCCACAAGAGATGCTAACCGCTTTTATATGTATTTGACCGACGAATATAGTAGATATGGATATATCTACTTAATCAAGCACAAGTCGAAAACCTTTGAAAAGTTCAAAGAGTTTAAGCAAGAAGTGGAGAATAAATTGGGTAGGAAGATAAAGATGCTCAAATACGAGTGGGGTGGTGAGTATCTTAGTATCGATTTCCACTACTATCTTAAGGAATCTGGAATTGTTTTACAATTGATGCCACCTAGGACACCACAACTCAATGGTGTAGCTGAGAGGCGCAATCGAACCTTGTTGGACATTATTCATTCCATGATGAGTCAAGCTTACTTACTTATCTCATTTTAAGGGTATTTCATAGAGACTGCCACCCATATCCTTAATCTAGTCCCAGCTAAGAAGGTTGCCAAAGCACCTCACGAGATGTGGACATGGAAGGTTCCCTCGTTGGCACATATCAGGGTTTGGGGTTGCATGGCTTTTGTAAGACGAGAGACTCACGACAAGATTGAACCTTGCAGTGAGCAGTGTATTTTCATCGGGTACCCACAAAAGTCTTTTGGATACCTCTTCTACAGACCTAGTGACAACGTGGTCTTCATAGCAAGGAAAAGGGTTTTCCATGAGAGAGAAATCATATGCCAAGAGGACAGTGGGAGGCAAATTGATCTTGAAGAGCTTCAAGAATCAAGAGATGAAGGAACCTATAACACTAGCACTCAACCTGAGGAAGAGATTTCTGTTAAACCAGTTGACGAGTCCTTACCTCTGAGACGTTCCATTAGAGTTAGTGTTCCACCTATGTTGTATGGTTTCTATATAACAGCTGAAGGTAATACGTTTATCAGCGATAATACACTGATAAATTTGGATGAACCTAACAACTACAAGGAAGCCATGGTAAGCCTGAAGTATGAAAAATGGAAGGAGGAAATGGACAGAGAGATTCAATCCGTGTATGACAATCAAGTTTGGAACTTAGTTGACAATGTACTGGGTTGAAAGATAGTTGGGTGCAAGTGGATCTTCAAGAAAAAGATCGACATGGATGGGAAAGTGAATACGTTCAAGGCACGACTGGTTGTGAAGGCCTTTACTCAATCCTTGGGGGTTGACTATGATGAAACCTTCTCACCAGTAGCCAAGATCAAGTCTGTAAGGGTTATGCTGGCCATAGCTGCATTTCATGATTATGAAATATGACAAATGGATGTCAAAACTGCTTTCCTTAATGGGAAGCTAGATGAAGATGTTTATAGGTGTCAGCCAGAGGGTTTTGTAGATGCAAAGTACCCTAATAGAATGTGCAAGCTTGAGAAATAAATTTATGGATTAAATCAAGTGTCTCACAGATGGAATCTTTGTTTCGATGAGAAAGTCAAAGAGTTTGGATTTTTGAGAAACGAGGATGAGTCCTATGTGTATGTCAAGGCTAGTGGGAGTATAGTTAGCTTTCTAATTTTGTATGTTGATGACATACTACTCATAGGAAACGACATCCCGACCTTACAAGAGGTTAAGTCTTGGCTTGGGAAGTGTTTCGCTATGAAGGATCTAGGGGAAGCTGCTTATATTCTAGGGATAAGGATCTTGAAAAATAGGGGTAGAAGACTAATATGACTTAGTCAGAGTACTTACTTAGACAAGGTGCTGAAACGTTTTAGCATGGAGAATTCAAAGAAAGGGGAACTGCCAATCCAAAGCAATACCAAGCTGAGTAAGACTCAAAGTCCGAGTACTGATGCTAGGATAGAGGAAATGAGTCGAGTGCCATATGTTTTCGCCGTTGGCTCGATCATGTATGCTATGACATGTACTCGTCCTGATGTGGCTCTTGCATTGAGCATGGTTAGCTGATATCAAGGGAACCTAGATAGAGCTCACTAGATAGCGGTGAAGAACATTCTTAAGTACTTGCGAAGGACTAAGGACTGGGTCCTTACACTTGGTGGGAGTGATGACTTGAAAGTGATAGGTTATAGTGACGCCAACTTTCAGATCGACATAGATTACTTCCGCTCTTAGTCGGACTGGGTGTTTACCTTAAATGGAGGAGTAGTTACTTGGAAAAGTTCCAAGTAGGAGACCATGGCTGAATCAATGTGTGAATTAGAGTACATACCAACGAGCGAAGCTTCGAAGGAGGCGATATGGTTGAAGAAATTCATTGGAGACCTTGGAGTTGTACCAGACATAAAAGAGCCTATAGAGATTTTATGTGATAACGAAGGAGCGACTGCCTTGGCCAAGGAACCAAGAGATCATGGCAGATCCCTACATATCGTCAAAAAATCCCACTTCATCAGAAATCAGGTAGAAGAAGGAATCCTCATGGTTAAGAGGGTATCATCAGAGGAGAACCCAACAGATCCCCTCACAAAGGGTTTGAGTAGGGTTAAGGACCTACAACATGAGAAGAGAATTGGTCTAAAGGAAGATATTGGTTTTAGTGATTAGATAGATGTTTAGAAACTTGTGATAGATAAATGTAATTGACATTTGATGATTAATTAATGGAGATTTACTTATGAGTAAAATTTACTATCTTGTGTCAATTGTTTACTATTGTTTCATTTTTGCATGTTTTACTTCCAGAATAATTCGATTATTCAAATTATTCATAGTCAATCATACTTTGGGAGTAAGTTATGAGGTTAGACTGTTATGAATTGGTTAGTAGATTGTCTAAGTGTTAAGACATAGCAAATGTTTGCTTCAATATTCATGAGTACTCTTAAAATAAGATTTGAGTATTGGATTAAACCCACGCTCATGTGAATCACTTCATGGAATTTATCACGAGTGATTGTGAGACAATAATATCATATAATCTTTAAACCGAGATACATGAGTTGTTGTTTACAAGTTGGTTGTGAATTGATAATGCGTAAACGTATCGGTAATTTGATGTTATAAAATGTGCTGTTGTGTACGATTTGATGAGTAAGTAGTACAAGCATATAAGTCAAAGTTTATATGTCCCTTTTATCCTAAGAGGGTAAAAGCGATATCTCGGGCCCCTCGATGATTTTGTGTTGACTTATGTGTCGCGCCCGGTCAGGACTGAATTGATGTGTTCAATTAAGTTCTATGTCAAACAAATTAGAAGTCCGGAAACAATTTGTTGGATATTGAGAATGATTATGTTCCATGTCTTTGTCCACACAATATCTTGTAGAATGGAGGATTATATGATCCCTTATCTAAAGGACACATCATTGACTAGGTCAGAGTTCGACAACGGCTTTTGAGAGCTATGATTGCTAATCGGATTATGAAGTGGCATTGGCAGTTATAGTTAGTAGACTTATCCAAGTGGGAGACTGTTGGATTAGGTTCCTAAGCCCATAACTATAATTGGGATGTACTTGACCCGATAGTAGCATGGTCCCTTTGGGTTACCTTCACCATAGCAATATGATAGGATGAGTTTTGGAGAAAGACTTTAATTAATAATTTATTAATATATTATAATAATAATATATTAACTGAGAAATCATATTATTTAATTTGTATTGATCAAAAATTAATTTGGAATTAATTTAGTGATCAAAAGAGACTAATTAAAAGAACGGGGACTGATTATTTAAATCAATAATAGTTGTAGTGGGCTGTGGACTCCTAATAGAAGGGGTGGACGAATTCTATGGGATGCCCATAAGAGAATTCGTCCAAAGGGCCTTCTAGAAGGGTTCCACAGATTGCTTAAGGCCTAAGTAAAGAATTAGGGTTTCAGTCTAAAACCCTAGCAACACAACTATATAAGGACCCCATGGCTTACAGAAATCGGTCCCTATGCTTGATAAGAGTACGCTAGCCGATTTTTAGAGCCTCAATCCTCTATCTCTTGTTCATCCATTGCTAGTTGGTGTTTGTGACTCCATTATAGGTGCAACAATTAAGGCACTAAGCTCTTGAAGGTCAAGATCAACCAATCAACAAGGAAAAGGTATTATTCTAACCTTGGTTTAATTATTGATTCCGAAAATATGTATGCTAGAATAGGGTTTTGCTTTGGAAAATCATTATATACATATAACTTGAGAAAAACCTAGATCCACAGCAATTCGGGTTGCATGTTCACCATAGGAATGTTGTAATGCTCAAAACCCATCAATATATTGGTGTGGGTATTTATATGGATAATAATTCCAAACGAACTCATTTGGAATTTGAAAAACCCAGAAAAAGTGGAAAGAGAAAATGCTAAATCTAATCATTAAATGCCCATCCAATCTATCATCGGAGTAACTATCTTGTAAACCATTTATCACTTTAGGAATGGTCCAATAATAGACTACCAACACATCATTCTTGTAACAGAGACAAAGCAGTTGTCTCCCATCATCTTTACAACAACATCTTTTGTAGTAACAAGATAAAGTGCATCATCATTGTTTTGGTCAAAAATTAATCAAATATATTTAACCGAGATGTATGAGACCCTGTGGTGTTTTAGGCAATGAAAATATCAAATAATAATCAAAATGAGACATGTGAATTACAAGGAAAGCCCTTGATCCTTGCTTGGATCTTTGATATAAAACCTTGGGAGGTGATAATGATCATCTGCCTCGTTGTATTTATTAATTTTGAAGTAGGTTTATAGTGATAATGAAGATAACACAAGTATAAGTGAAATAGTAGCGCTAATTGTGTGTGTAGTGTGCAGTTTACATGTGTTATTTATAGTTTAAGCTAAATAACAAGAAGTTTGATATTTACGGGATCCTCCTTGATATAGTATTTGCATTTCGTTTGACTTGGTATTCCCTAATCTTAAGCTTAGTTGAAGTGATTCTTCATTAAGAATAGGAGTTGTGTTGACTAATTCTGCATATGTGAGAAAAAGAAAGAAGAATATAGCCGTTAAAAGTGTTAGGAAATATTAATGATAATAATCAGAATACTGAGATATGTTTAAGGATACTACAACTTTAGGAATATTAAGGATCTTGAATATGATTCTAGGATCCTGCCCCTAACAGTTGCCCCCAAATTATACCTGCAAAATTTAAATTTAAATTTCCAAATATTTAAAGGTATAATTTCAAAAAATAAAAGAGATAAGGAGTTTGAATTTCAAACCCTAATCGGATAGGATTTATCCATTCCTATAGGAATCATTATGCAATCTAATCACATTCTCTCTCTTCTATCATTTAGGTTAAATATGGGTAACCGGCTTGGGTACCCTAGCCTTTAAGATGGTTATTCTACCATAGCTTCAATGGTTACCTGTAAGGATCCTTCATAGTGTATTTATTTGTTTTGACTTTAGGATCCTGAACTTATGAGGATCCTTCTCAATATGTAGGATCTATAGCCATTCATACTAGTGCTCAATTTGTTTTATCTGATCTTGAAGATGACATGTCCAGTGGTCTACTGGTGGTGAAGAAGGAAAGTATTCCTCCCTCTCTTCCTACCAAGATGAATTAGCTCGATCTTGCCATGAAGACCCCAACGCCTTGCAAGATGAAATCATCCGGTGCCTGGGATCTTGAGAATATTGGAACAGACGAGGCGCTAAAGAAGCTGATCTCCTTTTTTCCAATATGTAAATATTCTTGTATTCTTTCCATTTACTTTTATTCATTATTTTTTTTATTTACCATTGCTCTTTTTAGGTTGTGCATCATGTTTCTCGCTCTGGAGAGGATCTCAAGGCCAAGCTTGCTCAAACGGAGCATATTTTGAGAGAGTAGGATGGGATCAACAAGGATCTCTTGTAGAGGGTGGAGAAGCTGTCCAAGGAAAAAGCTGAGAAGGAGGAGGAGCATGTGGCTAAGATGGATGAGGTGATTGTAGAAGCAAAGATGAGTGCTGCTGTTGCTGTTATAGAGGCAAAAATTAAGCTTGTAGAGGATCTTGAGAATGCAGGATCCTGGAATGTGGCCGGATGATGCGAGGCCCTGGTTACATTAACTAACAAGTCTGTTAGTTCCAGTCAGGATCCTATGTTGCAGCCAAAGGATAGAGGAGAGAAGAATAAGACAGAGGTGGCTCCGGGTGGTGGTGATCAATCTGCAGCTTAAATTTTATTTAGTTAAAAACAAATTTAATATTTTGGGTATGTAAGACAATATTTCACTTTTTGTGGGGTTGGTGGGCAACCCTTTTTTAAATCCTGGTTGTTGATTACATATTTTCTTGCTTGCATGGTTGATTTGTGTGGTTGTAGCAATATGATTTATGAGGATCCTTACATAATCAAGATCCTAAAAATTTCAAACCTTACATGAACTCTTTAAGATATGAATAACCCGAAAATATTTATTAATCAATCTGGGATCTTAAAATAGTTAAGATCTTTAGGATAATAAACCTTCATTCATTACATAAGAAAAATAATTCTAAAAGATAGATAGAACCCGGTGATCTCTAAGTTTTATAATGTTGAGAAGTTATAATACTTTGCGTTCCTTATGATCTTGGAGTTCTCATGTTAAAGGAATTCGTCATAGAAGATCCTTATATGATTTTTACTTAGTAAACCGGGGAGGATTCTACCTTAGGAGTTATTTGGGAATGATACTAACTTAGAATATAACTAGGGAGGATCCCTATTTGTAACATGATAATGCTACAAGCCTTCGACATTTCCTAGGGAAGATCCCAACTTATGAAGATGTTTACAGATCTCAGCAAATCGCTGGAGAAAATCCCAACTAAATATAACACATTAGTGTTATAAACCTTAGCAAATTACTAGGGAAAACCCCAACTTAAGATAACACGTTAGTATTATAAACCTTAGGTTTAAATGTCAGGATCTTAACATATATTAAAAAAGAAGAGGGTTGCCAAGTCAATGAAGTGTTAAATGATCCTCTTATTCACATCCCATAGTAAGATTTCACGTGTCCAAGTGAGGTGTAGAAACCATAACTCATGTGAAACAGGTACTTAACTCTTTAAACCTTAGAGGGGATTAAGTACCCTTAATCGTAGGAGAGATGATCTGTCTTTATTCGTAGTTATTAGGACACTTGCGTCATGCAATCCTTAAGATAATAGAACAATGTAGCCATTGGGATCCTTGAGTTTTAGGATCCTCGAATGTCAGGATCCTTGAGTTCCTACATGTAACAAACATCAGCTTAGGGTGGGCGTTAGCTTGGCTAACGCTCCTACGATGCTTAAGTTCGTAATGGTTTTTAGAAAAGTAAATGAAGGAATTATATAAGAGTAGAGAGTAGAGAGCATGTACCTTGAGTTTGTCAAAAGTGATTTATGAAACCTACATGGAATATGCTTTCAGATGAATGACATTCCAGGATCTTGGTTAGATACTCCTTTCAAGGGTACTTAGCCAATATGCCCCCTTCATGCTTTTGAATCAATGAAATATGGCCCTTTCGATTTAGGTGCTAATTTTCCTGCATTAGGATCCTTGGTATTTTGGAATGTCTTCCTAAGGACGAAGTCACCTATATGGAATCTTCTTAATGTTCTTATTATATGTTAGTGATCGTTTGTTGATGAGCAACAATACGACTCTTAGCAAGATCCCCGAGTTCATCGATAGTGTCAAGATCTTGGGAAAGGATCCTATCGTTCTCTTGACCTTGTAGTTGGTATCTTGTCGTTGGGATCACTACTTCGGTGAGGCTGGCGAATTCTATTCAAAACACCAAGGAGTATGGAGTTTGGCTAGTGGCTGTTTTTGAAGTGGTTTTATCTACCCATAGGACGAAAGGGAATTCCTCTGCCCATATTCCTTTCTTCTCGTCTAACATTTTCTTCAAATTGTTGACTATGATCTTGTTGCTGGATTTAGCTTGACTATTAGCTTGAGGATGGATAGGACTGGACATTATCATTTTAATTCCCCAACTCATGCAAAAGTCTCGATTCCTCTTGCTTATGAAATGGGATCCATTGTCACATATAATTTCAGTAGGGATCCCGAACCTGGTTAGGATATTATGTTTGATAAACGAGACCATTTCCGTATCTCTTACTTAAAAAAAGCCTCAACCTCGATCCATTTCGAGAAATAGTCTGTCATTACTAGCATGAAGACTTTTCCTCATGGCACCTTAGGTAATATCCCCCATTTCATGAATGGCCAAGGGAAGATGATAGGATGCAGAGGTTTTGTCGGGCGATGTAACATGTTGCTATGTCTTTGACAAACATCACATCTTTGAGCATGCAAGAAAGCATCTTTTCTCATTATTTGTCAGTAGTATCGCATCCTTAACAACTTGGAGCATAAGGATCAGCCCCCAATGTGGTTTTCACAGTCTCCTTCATGTACATCTTTTAGGACTTCTGCAGCCTCATGATCTTCTAAGCATCTAAGGTATGGGCTTGCCATGGATTTCCTGTATAGTTTGCCTTAGATCATTACAAAATGTGAGACCCTCATCTTAAACATTCTATCACTTTTCTCTTCTCTTGGAATCATGGCATTATGAAGATATTCCATAATGGGATGGATCCAAGATTTCGAGTTTCACAGAGGATCTTGGATGTTAGGATCATGACAATTAGGATCTTGAGGAAGTGACTGAGGGTCAGAATCTTCGATTTTTGCTACATTGGTTGTTTGATCATGGTCATTGGGACTATCTAGTTTGTTGGAGGGATATTCTATTGTTGGGATCAATATATGGGTCATAGGGATCCTAACTTCTGGCAGGATCCTAAGGGAAGATCCTAGGTTGGCTAGTACGCCTGCCTCATCATTTTCTTCTCTAGGAACTTGGCTTAGGCTAAAAGCTTCGAATTTAGAGGCTAATTTTTTGACGACCTGGAGGTATAGTGCTAGTGTTTCTCCTTTTACTGCATAGGATCCATTAAAATGGTTAGTTTATAATAAGGAATCAACAAATACCTGAAGATCCTTAGCCAACTGTGATCCCAAGATCAATTCTTCATATTCAACCTTGTTGTTGGTTGCATCGAATTCACAACTGACTTCATGGGGTATGGTGTCCTCATATGATGATTTTAGTATGATCCATAGGCCTGTTACTATAAAGTTGGAAGATCCATCGGTGAAGAGTGTCCATCTTTCCATGATTTCTTCTTTTTGGAATTCCTTGTTTTCAAATCCTGCTTTAGGTTGTAGATCATCACTAAAATCAGCCACAAAGTCTACTAGTTCTTGTGACTTTATTGCTGATCCTAGTTCATATTTGATGTCATATGTTCTCATTTTCACGAATCATTTCGCCATCAAACCTGATAGCTCTAGTTTTCGCATAAGATTCTTAATGGGTAATTAGTTCTTACATGTATAGTATGTGTTTCAAATAGTGTCTTAATTTTGTGGAAGTAGTTACTAATGCAAGTATTAGTTTTTCAAGACGTGAATACCTGGTCTTGGGATCCAGGAGAGTTTTACTTACATAATGGATGGGATGTGGGTCCCCGTTGAGATCCTTGGCAGAAACAACACTTACAATGTTAGAGGATACTGAAAACTATAGGAGGAGTAGTTCCCTATCTAATTATTTCACTAGTAAGGGTGGAGAACTTAAAATAATTTTTAAGTTCCTGAAAATCATCTTCGTTCTCTTTAGTCCAGTCAAATATTTTGTCCTTCTTCAAGATGTCATAAAAACGTTTACACCTTTTTTAGGATCTTGAGATGAACCTGTTTAGTACAGCTATTCTTCCTTTTAGTCTCCGAGTATCCTTTGTTGAGGACGGAGATCTTAAATCGATGATATACTTTATTTGCTTTGGACTTGCTTCTATTCCCCTTTTAGTCACCATGTATCCAAAGAACTTGCCAGATCTCATTCCAAAATGGCATTTGGATGGATTCAGATTCATGTTGTATTCGTTGAGTATATTGAAGGCGTCTTCAAGATCCTTGAGGCGATCTTCAAATTTCTTTGACTTGACCACCATGTCATTGATGTAGACTTTCATGGTGTCCCCCAGTTTATCCTTAAACATCCGATTAACTATCCTTTGGTATGTTGCACCTACATTTTTAAAACCAAAGGGGATATTAGTATAGCAATATATACTTGTTGGGGTTATGAATATGGTATCCTTTTGGTCAGATGGATCCATTTGAATTTGTTGGAACCCTGCTAATGCATCCATGAATGTTAATAATTCATGACCACCCGTTACATCTATCATGGAATACATGTGTGGAAGGGGGAAAGGATCCTTAGGGAATACTTTTTTAAAATCCGTATAATCCACACATACTTGCCTTTTTCCGTCCTTTTTTGTACTACAACCACGTTGGTCAGCCATCTTGGGAACTTGACCTCCTTGATCATCCCTATTGTAAGAAGTTTTCTACTTCTTCCCGGATGATCTGATTTCTTTTGAGTGTAAAATTTATTCTTTTTTGGTGTATTGGTTTGAAAGAAGGATCAATGTTGAGTTTATGAGTTATAATACTTGTCATATCCTTGTGCTTCCAGGCGAATGTTTTGCTTGTATCTTTTAGGAACTTTATTAGTTCTTGCTCGATTTGTTCCGATATTAAGGATCGTATGAGGACTCTAGCTTTAGGATCTTTGAGGTTTAGGGGCACTTCCTTTACACCCTGATCTCTTGTTTCTAGTACACCTCTTTCCCCTACTTTAATTTCTATTCTTGTCAAGGTACCATTGAATATTTCATTGAGGTCTTGTATCACACTTTGGATTCTTGTTGATCACCTGTGATTTTTACTATCCCCCATGGAGTGGGCATCTTCACATACTGATGGTACGTTGAGGGGACAACCTTCATATAGTGGATCCATGGTCTACCTATTATAACATTATAGGAGTATAATGTATTAATTACACAAAAGTCTTGCGTAGATTTTATTCCCTCTATGTAGATAGATATCTTTATCTTGCTGACCGTATGTTTTTTTTTGCCACTGAATCCAATCAACACTGAGGATCTTTTAACTATTTTAGACTCTGGGATGTTCATTATTTTTTAAACCAACCAGGAGTATAATGTTGACTGAGGATCCTCCATCAACAAGGACCCTTCTGATGAAATGGTTGGTGATGTAAATAGTGATCACCCGTCCAACGTGGTGGGGATCCTGGACATTCACTCTACCTGTTTTGTTTAAAGTGATCTCCTTCTCGTATGTGATTGATGTGTTCTTCTGAGGCCTTTCTTCTTTCTTTATTTTCGACACTTTGGCATGTGTTTTTACTGCAGAATAAGAGGTACCAAAAATATTAGATCCTCCAGAGATCACATTGATTAGCTTGGCGTCTGTAGGAGGGGATCCTTGTTTCTCTAGGATCTTATGAGGATCCTAATAATTTTCTTTGGATTTATCTTTTCTTCTTATTCCAAGGATCTATTTGAGGTATCCCTTCCTGAGTAGGTAACTGATCTCCTTCCTAAGGGCTATGCAATGTTATGTAATGTGACCGAAGTCCTCGTGCTATGCACACCATTTCTTGGCCATCTTGGTTTTTCTCCAAGATCTTGCATGACAAATATTAAACCTAAAATACCCATAGAAAAGCAATATTCAATAATCTTAGGAAATTCTTCATCATCTCCTTTATGTTCAAGGGCATTAACCCTATGATGATCAGGTTTAGAATATAGTGTTGACTTATAGGATCTTTAGACCGAGGAGTCGGCCTTCCTATTAGGTTTATCATATGAGTTTGAGGGGTTGCTCCTCATTCAACCAAACAAATGGATTAAATACTTTCTTAGGTTAAGGATGAAATGGTTTATCCTTATCTAATAGGAATGGAATCATTGAGCATATGTTAGACAATAAGCTTAACTAGTATAGTATCTACCAATTACATTTATGTAGACTAACCTAAATGATTGTTTAGGATGAAGTTTTTACTAATCCTACTAATTGTCATTCCATAAGACAAGTACTTAGAAAGTTCTTTTTCTAAGTGGGAGCTATATGGAACTTTAGAGCTAAAGAACCATAAACTAAATGCATCATAGTTTGGAACTAGCAAGTTTTCAACTATTGTTAAATATGCTTACTAGTTGATTAGAAACTAATAAAACACATAGAGATGCATTCATGTATGATTATCAAGTATGGTCTTGATTAATATTCCTCGATATATTTTTACTACAAAGAGAAAGTGAGTTTTCAAAGGAGAAAAGATATATGAATGAAAATCCTTCCAGATTTAAGTTAACATCTCAAAGTAAGAAAATTCTTTCTTATAAGATAATTACATAGTATGATTTAATTATAAATCATGATGAATCTTGTGTTTTCTATAATGCTAATCTGATGAGACTCGTATTATCCCACTCGATGAAATCGAGAAAAATGAGAGCCTCAACTTCATGGAAGAACCAGTATAAATCTTAGATAGGGAAGAAAGAGAACTAAAAAAAGCCGTATCCCAATAGTGAAGGTTCGTTGGAATGCGAAGTGGGTACCTGAGTTCACTTGGGAACGGGAGGATTAAATGAAACAAAAGTATCCACATCTTTTTCCATAGTTCTAGTGTATCTCTATAGTCTTAATTTTGGGAAAAAATTCCCTCTAATGGGAGGATGATGTAACAACCCGTTATTTCAGATCAATGTAAATCTAAACTACAATTATATGCAAGTGATTTAACATCATAACATCTATACCGTGAGAGCTTTGGATACTATAGGGCATGTTTATATAAGTTATTGTATAAACATACTTTGAAAATCATACTCCTATGAATTTTATATATAATGAAACGTATATTGATGTAAGTTATAATTTAAATAAAGGAGCTTAAACTTAACTTCAACTATGAAAGTATAATGTGTATATAGTTTTAAGGTTTAAGGAGCATATCCCAAAAACCAACCGTGAACACTCTTTGGAGTTAAGAAGCAAACCGTGAACATATTTAAAATGGAATCAAAACTGTAAACACCTACATTCTAGAAGTTCTTGACCTTGAACAAACTTAAAGGTGTAAACCAAATCTGAAAACCCCTCATTCTAGAAGATCTTTAGCCGCGAACTCTTTCCCATGTAGTCTTTGGACCGTAAACGTGCTTCTAGAATGACTATAAGGCTGTAAACCCTTCACCATTTGATGTATAGGCTGTAAACACTTCATTTTGGAAGTGTATAACCGTACACCCTTATCAAATATCTTCATATTCTTATCCAAGTTTGATTCCCAATGTCAATACAACATAAACATTATAATTCACCGCCTTAGGAGTATCCTTCATACACAAGGAACAAATGAATTCATTATACACTTACAGTAAACTTGTTTCATCCATATGCTCTCAAAACACACACCAAAGTTCTTCACATCTGCAAGCAGTTACCCAGTTAACCTTCAAACTTTCAAACTTCATTTGAACATTCAAATCAATCCAAGGAATCTCTTCACTACTTGTTAGTTTATACAATCTAATGGTATTATCATGTTAAATTAGTAGTTAACTAATTTATGAATACAATTATGTGTATAACTATTATTACGACACATTTATAATTGCATGTTCTAAGCAAAGGATCATCACAACCACATCGTAAATCGTAACCAACTAGGAACTCATACACGAGGTGAGTTCATACCCATGTATTTCTACTATTTTTCACTTTGTTAGGGGGGGGGGGGGATACAAGTCTAACACAATAATACGGTGTTTACAATCAAATGATTTCTAAACATTTTTATAACGACTTTAAATTACTGAAACTCTTTTAAATATTGTCAAACTCTTTTAAATGTTATAAAAACTCCTTTAAACTTATATTTTGCCAAAATCATATATATATATATATATATATATATATATATATATATATAAAAGATTTAAACGGCTTAGGACTAATAATTCACTTTATTTCCTTTTCCTTGTTTGGATATGGGCTTAGGGTAGAATTATTTGTCCGAATGTCGTTTCAATTTTAATTATATATATATATATATATATATATATATATATATATATATATATATATAAAAGTTATTTCAGTCATATTCATATTCCCTTTGTAACATGTTGAAAGACCCCAACTTTCGTATTTATGAAAGACCCAAGCTTTCATACTATATCAAAAAAAATTCTTAAGTTACTTTCTCAAAACATGCTACATGCATATTTATAAAACAATATTTTATATTGATAAAGTTATTACAAAAGATTGGATACAAACTGACTAAGTTTTTATTACATTTCATGTCTACCCAGGAATCGAGTTTTCATATACATACATGAACATTAAAATACAGAAAAATACTATTAACTATTTAAATCTTTCAGCAGTATAAAACTATATTAGATACTCATCTCCTGCAATTGTTAAATATTGAGAGGGATAAGCGATAACGCTTAGTGAATTCAATAAATAGATACAATATAATATTATGCCTTATATATACCAATATGACAGAAGAAAAAGGGAACAAGAACAACAATAGCATATGCGTATCATATGTCACGCTTTCATTATCAACTCAAGATTTGATTCAAAGATTTACGATCAATGAGACATAACAATTTCAATACTTGATATGCATCAATAAAGTTTTGGCCCAAATGGCACAGAAGACTTATAAATTCTGATTATCAATATGATAGATTTCAGGTTTTCACGCCCTGTTTAGCATTTCGGTAGATTTCAGGTTTTCACGCCCTGTTTAACATTTCAGTAGATTTCAGGTTTTCACACCCTGTTTAACATTTCAGTAGATTTCAGGTTTTCACGCCCTGTTTAATCTTCTGCCAATGCCATTTAAATATAAGTCATTCACTTACGGAACATGCTCTACATGGCCAGAGGCTTCGTACCATTACCAATGTGAATCTAATTCTTTTCATTGATCACATGGTCAAAGGTATTACTTTTGCTATCAAAATAGTAGAATAAAAATAACACGGAAAAATAACTCGAAATAATAACACTGAGAAACACATAGCATATATAACACATAACATACAATTGTTCCCATATATTGAACTTACCTTAAATTAACCGGGGGTTAAAATAGTAATTTAGACAGCACTTCGGCTTTAAATATGACTTTAGCACTTCAGCTTTAAATATGACTTTCTATGTTGAAAACCGGGAGCTTAATTGAAAACCGGGCTCTGTGAAGGTAGGGCTTCAAAACCGAAAAGATAAAATTTTCGGGCTTCTCGGGGGTCTCGGGGCGTGTTTCGGATGCTAAAATTGATACCGGGGCTTCGGGGAAAGTCAAAATGAAGAAAATATGGAAAAAGGGGTGAAAAGTGTCAAAAATTCAAAGTTACCCGGGAAGGCTCGCAGCCTCCCTTTATATAGGGCCGAGGCTTCTGATCCGAGGGTTGAGAAGCGAACAGCTGTCAGTAGATGCGAGGGCCAGCGAGGTCGGACGTGGCTCGGATGCGAGCCTGGCAAGTGAGACGTGGAGGAGCGAGCTTCGGACATCAAAGCGAGGCGCGTCGGAATTTCATTGGACCGCACTTCAGTCGAATCAGCATGCGACATGCGCCGGTTTCAGATTGGGCCACGTCTCGGATACGTTGCTGCTTCGTGCGAGGTGACGTGGCCTCACATTATTCATTCGAGATTTCTCGGAATTTGAGCCTCGGACTTCTAAAATCCACAACTTTCGCATACGAGCTCCGTTTTTGACGTTCTTTATAGGCACACGTAGCTAAAATTATGCTTTACAACTTTTGTTTAGACTTCGTTGGCTAATTTTGAATTTATTTTTAATATTATTATTTTTAACAGACCGGGACAGGAAAATCCGTTAAAACTTCATAACTTCTTCATCCGACATCCGTTTTCGTCAGAATTTTTACCGTTGTACTACAAATGACGAGACCTTCGATTCTTGTTTAGGATGTATTGGCCAAATATCGCTCAATCTAAAATTCGAGTTTTTAGCTGTCTACTGCTAATCCGAAATTTAGAAAAATCATAACTTCATCATACGAAGTTAGATTTTGGCGTTCTATTTATCTAACTTCTCGGTTTAACGAATATTACGACTTTCATATAGATTACTAAGGCTAAAAAATAGTTTATCAAAAACTCACTTTTTACGTTATTCGGCGCCGTGCCGGTTTTGTCGTGGATCTTCGATTAATCATAACTTCTTCGTTATAACTCGGATTTTGACAAGGTTTTCGCCTACGTGTTTCTAACGAGATTATCTACAAATTTCAATAATATTTTACTTATTTCAAATTTTATATTTTCGATATATTTCACTATTTGACTTTTAATTGGAATCTCATAAGACTTCTAATACTTTATGAGTGATTCTAAACATAGTTTTACTTCATTTCTAGTAAAAAGTATCCGTTAGAACTGAACACTCAATTTCACATAATATTATTCTCTTTTATAATTTACAATACACGATTTCAGAACGTGTATGTTACACATGTTGAGCAAAGGGGATACTTTCATGAATATTACATATCAAACAAAACACACATATAAATTATAATAGGTATAATTTATGGAATTCTCAAACTATTTTCACAAATAAGTTAAACAAAGTTTAACGGTATACTCTCTTACAAATACTTTACAACCAAGTTTATTAGAAAAGGGATATACTATAAGTTCATTTTTTTAAAAATGGCTTTTCATCATTTTTATATACGTAATCGTCAATATGGTTTTTGTGAGACAACGTTTTGTTGCTTATTCATTTTGTGACAACCCGAAATTTATCCCATCATTTTAACCTCTTCTTTCGGTAATAAAACTCGCTTTATTAAATTGTCCGTTAACCTTGTGGATTAGGTTAATTAAATTGGGACTTTTATTATGACTTCATAAGGGTTGGAACAAATTAGAAACACCCTCAATATTCCCTTGAAAAGTTTTAGTTACAATCAAGTCAAATTACGACCATTTAATCGGGTGCGACCAAAAGCCCCGTTTAACATCAATATCGAGTAGATTTCCATCGGGCCACACACTCAACCCCTATATAAGGGATTGAGTGGTCACATTGAAGCCTTTCCCACTCTTAACACCCTCTCTCTACAAAGCCGACTTTGATCCAAAAACGCCTCTTTCGAGCTCCAAACTAGTAAGTGATCTATCCTAACTTGTTTTTTTAGATTATTTAACATGAAAATTCGTGTTTAGAACATCCAAAAGTGGCAAAATCTTGTGTTTATGGCCCAAGAACCCTCTTGGACCGCAAACACTCATAAATGGGGTTTTGAAGCCCCCAAACCCTTCCAAATCACTCCTAGGGCTTAGGTATGACTTGTGGACTTGCATATATGAGCTTAGAACACCAAAACCTTTTCTTTTGAGGAGTAAACATGAATTTACAGCCCAAGAACACTCTTGGACCGTAAACCCATTTTCATGAGCCGTGAACACCATTTAAGGTGTTAAATTTGCCCTTAAACACCTCCTAAGGCTTGGGTAAATGTATAGAATCAACCACCAATGAAGTAGGGGCATTAAACATCAAGGAAACTATGGAATTAGGAGTTTACGGCCGTAAACCCCCCCAATGATTGTTCCATGGGCCTTAAACTCCCTTAATGAAGCCAAATGATTCCCTAACTTCCCCATTTAACTTGGAAAAATGCATAGAACCTTATACCCTTTCATTTAAGACCTTAAATCATGAAGTGAAAGACCAAGTGAGAGTTTACGGCCGTAAACTCTATGTTAGAGCCGTGAACTCCCTTAAATGGTTCATTTGGAGCCTTAACCCTTTCCTATGCCCAAGATTTGAACCTAGTCTAATTCTACAAGTGATATAAGACCTTTAAACATCCAATAACCCACCACCCATGAGTTTACGACCGTAAACTCATGGGGATATGGTCTTAGGGCTGAAATCTCC
>NC_136417.1:40464627-40467127 GCF_052625555.1 Lactuca saligna | reverse complement strand
GCACCCTGTATGCTATTATGTATGGTAGGAACCATGGGGTTAGCCCTAGGCATAATGTATGAAAAACCAGGAGGTGGCTCCTAACACACTATATGCTAATTGGATAAGTAGAGTAGTATATATGCTAGTTGTCTTTGTGATGCTTAAATGGAAGACCAGGAGGTGGCTCTTGGCACTTTCCTGTAATACTGAGGGGTGGCACCAACTTGGCTAGAAAGACCACGTGGCTTATGATATATGTATGGATAATGGTTATGTATGACATTATGCGATTTATGTGCTTATATGATAGATAATATCCGATTGAAAGAGACCGAAGGGGTAGGCCAACACCCAGATATGCTAGGTAGTATGTTGATATGTATGTTATGTGGTATTTGGGGAACTCACTAGGCTTCGTGCTTACGGATTTCATTTTTGGTTTTAGGTACTTCTTCTTCAAAAGGAAAGGAGCCGACATGATCGCAACACATCACACTATGTTTTCCACACATAAGATCTTTGGGATTATACTTTGATGATGTTTCATTATGACAGGTTTTGATTATTTACATATTAGTTTTGATATGGGACAACATTAGGGATGTTTTTATACTATTGGTTTTTATATTAACTTAATTAAAATGATATTTTTGGCCATAGATTTTGGGATGTTACAAGTAGGGCTCGACCTCTTATTTATTTCAAGTCTTAGGACGTGCACCATGCATTTTTTAAGGGTGCGCATTGCGCATATGCGAGTTACCCCCACCTGAGCACAGACACGTGTTGCTTTCCCACGTGCCCACCATTCACGTGTCTTCGTGAATCTGTCGTTAGTTACACGCCCGAAAATATTGATTTTTTAAAATCTTTATCTTCAGCATACGATCTCCATTTCTAACGTTCTTCATATCCACACAACCATCTCGACGAGTACTATAAATTTCTTTTAGATTGTTTTAGTTGATTCCGAACTTATTTTTAGTCCATTATTTGTAAAGATGGGGTATTCTAAATGATTTTAAAAAAATCATAACTCTCTCATGGGCTTTGTTTTTGACGATCTTCGTCTTGTTATACTTATACCGAGGACTACTACAAATCTCCCTTTAGGTGATCAGGCTAAAACTCAACAAATCTCTAATTCGTTATTTTACGACACACAACCTTGTACAAGATTGATTTTTAAAACTTTAGGAAAAAGGTTACTCCTCTATATGAAGTCAGCCATTTACGAAAATTATAATTTTGGAATTGCATTAATGTCTACTTTCGGAATATATTATAATTTATATAATATAATACAACTTTTAGTGTGATTTTTGGCTTTATTACAATTTGGGTAACTCCGCCATATGATGTCACCTTTTTTACAAAAATTACATATTTAGATTATTACTTTAGTTATTCGTGGAGAATTCAATTGTTGGTCGAGACTGAGCTCTGAGAGGTCGAATTGCAAAATTCCACGTAGTCGGTATAAAAAACCCAAAATAATAACAATGTTTCATACTTAACTTTCCACGTAGATCTTGAAGCTGCTTAACGTGGAAATTTGTGTGTTACTATGGTGTAGAGTTTTTTATATCTTCAAGTTTCATCTACAATTTTGTTTTTTTTTTCATTGTATTTTTGCAGTGACATAAATTTCACCTCTTTGGTTTTTAACTGAAGTGTTGATCGAGTATGATTTTTTTTCAAAATTAAATTTTTAACTTAGTTATAAATGACTAGAAAAATGAAATTTTGATTGGAAATTTCTACATCTTTAAATATTTACATAATATTATTCTAACTCACATGTAACATAATATTTAAAATTCAACTTACAAAAAATATTTAAGAAAGTTGAGTAAGCTCGACTATTTAATTCGACACAATATTAATATAAAACAAAAACATGATATTAATTTTCATTTTTTATCAAAAATAATTATTCAAACCATCATTACATAGAAATTAAATTCTTTTCTCCCAAATAAAGATCAAACAATAAACATTCACTCTCACTGTCTGAATCACAATCAGTAATTGATTATCTAAGCACATTGGAAGTCCTTTGGAACATTCTTGCTACAAACATTAAGAAGCAAAGTAAGAGAGAGTGGCACATTCACAACGCTCCCAAGGATATTAGCCTTGATAGCAGCACAAACACAAACAGCAGCCTCAAGATCAACAAGGCCTTCGATTAGACTACAACATGGCTTAATTGGTGGGTTCCCAATGATAATACCAATTAGCTTACCAAGAACATTAGCGCACACACCTAGTTTCAGGATATCTATTGGACAGGTTGCTGCAGATTTATCTGGTTTTAGGGTAGCATCAGGGCAAGTGGTGCAACCACTTGCAAGTGCAAAGAAAAGAAGGTTAAATGCAAGAAAGAGAGCTAGTGGAGTATTTGTCTTTGAAGCCATCTCTAGGTGATAGTGAGTGTGTGTCTTAAAAGGAGATATGGTTTATGAATGGTAGATGGGATTAGATTTTGGAGTTGTGGGGGTTTATATAGATCAAC